>NW_004567106.1:714690-721348 GCF_000260355.1 Condylura cristata | reverse complement strand
TAACACTGGAATTTGTAAGTTCGGATGGTAATCCCACATACCCAAGTGAAAGAAACAGACTCAGAGGAAACAATTCCTTTTCTCTTTCCCATAAAATGGAAGATACTGTCTAAAATCCCCAGCCAACTGTAACTTGTGTTGATGAGCCAAAGATTCCAAGTTGTTGCCATAGATTGTCCCTTCTGTTTAGTTCTGAAAAATCAAACAGATCAGTTGGTTTGATAAATGTCAGAAGGGAATTTCCATGAAAGAGGTTCAAGGATTTCAGCAGCATGTGTTGTGTTAGCATGCTAGAAAGGTGGTAGCTAAGTAGTTTTTTTTTTTTTAGACTCAAGCAAGCTTTTAGACTGCAGCAGTTCCTACCAGTTCCTACACCCACAGCCTACCTTCACTCCCAATCCACTCAGTTATCATCCTGTGATCACTTCCTCAATCCCATAAGAACTGAATAACAAGTCCTATTTTACTTTTCAAGACAAAATTCTCTCTCCCCTTTATCATTTCTGTGAATAATTGATAATAAGTCACCTATCTTGTCCACCTGATTTACTTGTTTTGGCCACAAGGATATCTTAATACAGTTGGATTTTTCCACAGGGGACTCCCACTTGGTGAGGCACTTGTCTATTTCACTGTGGTTCACTTAAAAAGCAATGTTTTTCCTCGTTTTGACATCATTTCTCTCCCCTCGAGGTTAAGAGCTTGATGGAGATGCTAGTTTGTTGGGGCTTTTTCCTTGTCATTTTCAACCCCAGGCATTTTTTTCTTTAATCATGGAAGTATGCCCTTTCTTCCTATTTTCTTCTTCAAACGATATCTCTTGACTTAAACCATCTCTGCTGACCCTTGTATTATAGCCTTGGTGCTGTGATGGTATATAACTGGTGTCGCCAAGCAAATGAGTGACAGAATTGGAGTTAAACTGGAAATGTCGGAGAAGAAGACACACTGCTGACATGGGAGGAACTTGGCAAGGAATATAGTATCTCTGACCCCATTGGGCTATAGTTGACGTTCACATTTCAAAGGAACTTGAGAGATAGGGATAAAATAGGAAGGAGAAAAAGACACCAGCTGCATTTACATTTCCAAGTTCTGTTTATATTTACCCTTTGTCACTGTTTTAAATTGTCTTCCAAACATGGTCTCAGTGTTCACATTAAATTAAATCAGATTTATAAATGTGTTTATTTGTGCACTTTGATAACAAAGGGAAAGTGTTTCCCTTGTCTACTGGTAATGGCACATTATTGTTCATGCTCTTTGGTGGCTGCTCCTTTGTTAGAACTGTAGTCTGATACGGTGCATTCCTCTGTCGTGAGAGGTAAGCTGATTGGCAGTGCTGATGACTTCACACGGTACTCAGGTGAAATCTGAAATTGATCTACCTGCCCAGTAGTTTCCCTAATACTATTACCGGCCAGTGGTAATGGCTTCTTGAGTTCCTCATTAAAAATGAAATGACGATTCTAACCAAGGCAGTTGGTTTTGCAGCTGAGATTTACTGAAGCAATGAAGTGACAGAATGCCCCATGGAGATGTCAGGGTATCTCCCTGAGTAACAGCAGCCTCTCCCTTATACAAACCACAAGGACTCAAGCAAAGGGAATGATGTTTTTCTTCATGTGGAGGGAGGTCTCAGAGTGGGGAATGGAGGAGGTTTTGGAACAGCTTTACACAACTACAGCAGGAGATGGCTCCTCATGCTTCTCATGCTCAGAAAATGGACAAATCCCGCTCAGAGGTAGCAATCTTAGTAAAATAATGAGGACAAGCTGAGGGTTCTTTTCAAAATGCATAAACCTACTGGGTCCCCCCAGTCTGTCCACAGGCCCAGAATAATTCTACATTGTAGTCACTGAACTGCTAAAACAATTGACTAAAACAAAGCAGTTACTATGGGCAAAGTTAAGTAATGACTTGCAGTAATTCATTAAGCGATTGTTTATATGAACCATTGCTAGTGTCCTTACTTCCAAGAGGAAACAAGCAAGTGCATCCAGGAGGCCAAGAGCTGAAACATCTCCAAGTCACTCCTGAAGGAAGAAGTGATAGTACTGTTTAGGTGGGCTCACCATTAGGTCTTTCCTCATCTTTAAAAGAAATGCCTCTCTCCTTGGCACACTTGATCTTTAAATTGATTTTATTTCTGCAGCAGCCTCTCCTTTTCCCACTGCCCTTGCCCCATGCACTGTCTGCCACAGACACACTGGTCTTTTCCCTGTTCTCTAAAGACATATGGACTATCTTTACAACTCTCATGTCTTTGTATATCATCTGTCTCAAATATAGATTCTCTACTCCTTATATTCTCATTTTCTCACATGTCAAACAAAATGAATAGTTCTTGCCCCACCCTATAAATCTCTCTAAGCCTGTGTGTTAGCCTGTATTTACATATTCATTTTCCTCATCACTAGTTAGAATCTGGTTTATCTAGCATGCTACAGATCACATTGCAATTGCTCATTCATGTTTAACTTGTGTATTAATTCTGTATTTTTTGACTACTTTGCTATAAAGTGAAGGATAGCCTTTGTATGATATTCAATGGCACAATAAGATTACAAGTACAATACATTCCAGGAAGACAGTCAGATTCCATCCATATTGATCTAAGTGTTGACAAAATTTTACAAATTAAGGTTGCAAAGATACTGAAGTTTTCTTGTGATTAGTTTTGAGTTGCAAAGTATGAGAAGGCACATGTTACCTAGTGATGTAATCACAATAAAATTAGGCAGGTACACTTTGCCTGAGGATGCGCTTTGTGGGGCACCTTCTACCTTAATCTTTAATGAATGTGGCAGCTTGAGATCCCAGTAAAAACACATTTCATGTGCTCCTTTGTTAGCATGCTTTCAGATAACCCCTTCATTTACCCGTCCAAGATCCAGACCTTTGCTTGTTCCTTCTCTCCCACTACTGCAAATGAGGCTTAGCCTCTGTATTCCAAACAATACCGTGGTTTAAAATTACAGCACCAGCTAACAGATGATGTGTGTTCCTGCACATAGACTTGGCTTTTCAGAATTGCTTCAGCATGGCTTCTGCAGATGTAAGCTGCTTGGTCCTTGTTCTCCTCTCAAAACGTTTCTAAGATGAAATGATTCTATCATTTCCCAGGTCAATAAACTTCTGTGGTTTCCCATCCTTCAAGGGGGAAGGTTCTCTGTCCTGGTGCTCTTGGAGACTTCGATCTGCACTTCCAGTTGCCCTTCCTACCCTTTTCTGACAGAAAGCTAGGAAGAGCTCTCCTGAATCAGGAAGCACAACAAGCTTGTTTGTAAAGCTCTGCCTTTAGAGTGTTCCTTCTGCTTAGATTGGATTTCCCTGTGACCTTGCCCAGCTGGGGACCTCCTACTCCTCCTTCCAAACACATTGTCACTCCACCACTGTATTGAAAAGCCCCTCCCAGCATCTCTCTCCCTCTCACAGGGGAACCTTGACTTTGCCCTTGTCATTGTGCTTAGTTGACTGCTTATGTGTCTGCCTCCTGCCCCAAAATCTTCAAAGCAGATGCACAGTTTAATCCATCCCTACTTCCATACTCAATATTTGGTACAGTGGCTTGTACTTACTGATGACTCAATAAATATTTGCTCATTAAATGAGATAAAGGAAGGAAGAAAACCAAAAAACAGTAAAGAAAAAGGTTTACTTCAAAATCTGTCCAACTGTGCTGGGTCAAACTCTCCAGTAAGTGTAAGAATTTAAAGGAGAACATCTATACAGCAGGCAGAACCTCCACATTGAATAAAAAAGAACTTCAGGATGTATACAAACATCACTACATTGAAAATCCTATGGCATGTACCTAGGACTGTGTGCTTGTATAGTCACATGGCCAGTTAGCAAGCAATTTGAACATGATCATGAATAGATTAGGGAGACACTGTGGCTCGCATACCCCACAGAGCCCAACAAGCCTCTGGGAGGAAGTGGCTGGGATATCAGAAGAGGCAGCTCTAGAGCTGAGCAGTGGCCAGGCTGCTCAGGGACTCACTACTTACTCAGAGAAGGCTTTGCTCATCCAGGGCCTCCCCTTCCTAGTGAGCAGGAGCAGGGGCTGGACAGGACTTCCCACAGCTCTCACTGTGGAAATCTGTGTAACTCATTTTATGAGAAGGATGTCTAAAACTGGACTGACTCCCAGCAGGAGATAGTGCACTGGATATGGAAGAGATGCAGTCACCTCCCTCTGCTGAGCTCCCAGGAGCAGAGGTGTGGTAGTCAGGAGTGGCGCTCAACATTGCCTGGCACAAGTCGGTCCTGTGGAGGAGGTTGGTGGCATACAGCAGCTCCCACCACCAGACGGCTCCCAAAGGGCCAGCAGAGTCCCTGGGGCTTCGGTTCAGGACCAAGAATCACTGTGGTTCTAGAAGGTGAAAGTATATCCTTTATGCTTGCATGTATCAGAAGAGAAGGAATGATTTTTTTCAATTTCTATATGGATGGGCTCCTTCTGTGGAATAAACAGATCCCTGTTTACATCGGTATGTTCCTATTCATTCTCTATCTCTCTGTCACACACACACACACACACACACACATACACACACACACAGACACACCCCTCCTACCTTCCTCTCCTCACCCGTGGCCCCTTGTCCATTGTTCTGCCCACACAACAGTCAAGAATTTGACAATGTCTTTCTTGCATACCTCCAAACATAAACTTCCTAAATGACCCAGAGCTCTACCATGGAATTTCAGACTTGACCAAAGCTATGAAAAACAAACAGGCACAGTTCCATCTCCTGTTCTTTTATGTGAGAAGATTATGATGAGGACTTTCCTCTGCCACCATCAATGGGATTTCAGGAAAGTGAGAGTAGGGACTATTGTACTCTTATTACTGGATATTTTCATAAGTGATAGGAATTACATGTGCCAAAAATAATGTGTTTGTCATTTAACAAGTCCCCTTTTCTGAATCATGACTTCCTATGTGGCTATTCCCTGGTTTGGTCTGATTTGCTTATTAAAATTTTCTATTGTTCCCTCTTAGTCATAATGTGTGGGAATATATTTTTTCTTAAAAAAAAAAAAAAGAGCCCACATGATTTATAAGTTCATGTAACTCTGTAATTCTGCAACATTCCAATGCACAGTGTCCAGCACAAAAGAAATCTCTTCCAATATGTGGTATTGCAGCTAAAAAGCACAGTTGTAAGGCAACATTTCAGGATAATGTTCCTGCAATCTGAAGAGTTGGTTACCATTGCCTTAGCAATGGCAGCCTTCTGGAATGGGGTCAGGACCACCACAGTTCCTCACCCTCTCTTACCACTCCCAATCACACTCACAGATAGGCATTTCCAACCAGATACATGAAAGTTCAAGCAGAACTCAGATCTCAGGATGTTAAATGCAGAGTGTTATTTGACCCCATCTGCAATACTTTCTCCCTACTAGTGTAATTTAGAAACCAGAAACTTGGGGACCATGGGCACAGAGTCTTGTGCTTTTTACAATATAGACCCAAGTGTTCTTGAGCACCTGGGATAGATCATCACATCATGACTCTGAGACAGGGGACAGATGCCTCCTAGTCAGACACTCACTCACTCACTCACTCACTCATTCCTTAAAATATTTACTGTGCATCCATTGCAGCTGGAAATGTAGATCTAAAGGATCTAGGCAAGGTGCATTATGGTTTCCTGCCCCCTAGTGGAGGGATAGTGATATAAACAAGTTAAGACCTGCAGAGAGGACATGTCATTTAGCCTTTGGTTATTTTCATCAAGACCAGATGAAGGTGTGGATTTAGGAAGAGTTGAGAACAGAAGTTTAGGGGCATATAATGTGGAATAAGCCAAGGAGACTTTGGAAGATAGTTGAAGGCAACACAGCCAAACATATTCTTTTCAGTCCCTAAAAAACACTATTATGACCTCAGCTTTTACCAAAGACTTGCACAAATTACCACTTGAAGACTTAAAGTATAGTTTAAGATATTGTTCAAGACCTTAATGGTATAGCCTATACAAAGTCTAAAATGTAACATTTTGAGGGAGAGTAAAGATCAATATTCCAATCTTAAGAGCTAGGCTTTCCTTTATCTTTAAATCTACCAAGAAGCTCAGAGGAATATCTGAATCTCAAGTATTACAAATATGTCTGCACATGTTACAATTTGGATAGAGTGTGCAAGACTACTAACAGTGTCTGTCATAGTCACACCTGATAGATTCAAATCCTCATTTCCTGCTGCAAGAGATATGACCTTAGAGGAGTTTTTATTAATCATTCTAAGCTGGGTTTCTAACCAGCATACATAATGACATTTGACAAGACTTAAATAATATAATGTACCAAATCACTATTATAGAAGGCACAAAGGTTCATAATTATTACTATCTTTTTTCTTATACCTACGTCCTTATTTCTGAATGGTTTAATTTCCCTGTTTGCGGGGCACATTTATTTTGTTGTAAACTTTCTCAAACCCACTGTTGAAAAACACATTATATATGCTTTTTTCCAAAGTTTCATTAACCCCAATGGCATAACTAGAACTGAGTAAAGGATTAAAAAGCTTCAGGCATCTATTTGCTCAAAATAAAATCTGTTTATGAACTCAAAATTATTATGCTCCTTTTCCAGATAAATAATGCAGTTTCTATAGCCTTATCTTGCATAATTTAATGAA
>NW_004567106.1:712160-713328 GCF_000260355.1 Condylura cristata | reverse complement strand
TTGAATTCAGAAGGCACTTAGGGGCATGGCCTTGGGGTATACATACTTGATGGTGGACCCCTGGAGTATGGTATGGGCATGTGTACCACTCAGAGCTGAAGGCTCACCCAGAAAAACAGCTATGGCAAAATAGCTAAAAGGTGTCCGCCAGCCCCTGGCCCCCCATCCTCCCTGCCTTGCATCCTATAGGCTTGCCCCACAATAATTGACATAGAAATATCATTAAAGCCTGAAAAAGCAGCTGAGGGCTGCAAGCCTTCCTTTATCCATGTGAACAAAATAATAGAGAAGCTCGCTGGCACAGCACACACACACACACATGCCACAACTTCTTAATCTACCCATCTACCCTTGGGCACTTAAGTTGCCTCCATGACATTACTTTTCTAAAAATTGTTGTAATGAGCATAGACATGCATATATCCCTTCAAAGTAGTATTCTTGCATTCTTTGGGTGTGGAATTGCTGGGTTATATTGTGGATCTATTTTTTATGTTTTGAGTAACCTCCACACTGTTTCCTATAGTGACTAAACCAGTTGTCATTCCCACCATCAGTGTAAGGGAGTTCTTTTTCTCCACATCCTCATCAGCATTTGTTGTTTCTGTTTTTTTTTTTCTTTATTATTATTTTTTTAATATGGGCCATTCTCACAGGTGGAGAAGTGGTGTCTTACTGTGGTTTTGGTTGGCATCCCTGATAATAAGGGATGATGACTATTTTTTATGTGCCTATTGACCATCTGTGTGTCTTCATTGAAAAGTGTTCATTTAGCTCTGTCCATTTTTTAATTGGATTTTTGTTGTCTTTTTTTTAGTTGCATGAGTTTTTTGTAGATCTTGATATTAATACCCTGTCAGATGTATGATGTCACAACAGTTACCCTATTTGGTAGAGTGTCTTTTTGTTTTAATAAGAGTTTTTCCTGTACAGAGGTTTTTAATCTGACATATGTATGCTTGCTTTTGTTTCCCTTGCTGTAGGAGTCAACTCCCCAAATAGATCATTGAGACCAATGCCATGGAATATTTTTCCTGTTTCCTTATGTATTTTATGGTTTCAGGTCTTACATCTAAGTCTTTAATCCATTTGAGTTAACTTTTGTGTATGGTGTGAGACAGTTGTTGAAGGAAAGCAATTTGGCTTAGCAGTTTAGCTTAGTTAGCGG
>NW_004567106.1:706426-707935 GCF_000260355.1 Condylura cristata | reverse complement strand
GTTAACTTGTGAAGGGAATGATTAAATTGCTTCTTCCTGCTGGATGAATCTGTAATGTAAATGAGAGACACTTGTGAACATCTAGGGGAAATGTGATCACAAATGAATTGTATGATGGGAAACAACTGTCTACCTGCTGCATTGAAGTAGCATTTGTGGGTCTTTAGCAATCATACCTGCTTTTGGCAGGAGGGCATGTGGTTTTGTGTTAGCCTTCTTCCTAATAACTGTGTGTTTCTTTATTTTCTTCTTTCCTTGTACAATCTACTACTCTACCAAGTCTTTCTGTATTTTATCAATTTTATTAGGCACCTTCAAGCTTTATGGGACAGGAGAATCATGATTTAATAATTTATATTAAAGTTTTGATGAACTTTTTGTACCAGGAATCGTGCCAAGTCCAGGGGATATAAAGAACGAGACACTGACATTAAAGTTTTCACAGAATAGGAATGAGCATGGGCATTTCCACTAACAACACAATAAGAATCCTGGCAGGGAAAGGGTTTTTTTGTGTGTGATAACAGATCAGAAAGCTTAAGTTTTTTGGGAACTGGTCCAGATGCAAGGTAATAGAAGAATTGGTTGGTATTGGTGCATAATCTTGGAGCAATATGCAAATATTGCCAGCAAATATGAATGGGGAGAACATGAACAAAGATGAGGAGGAGAACAGGGTCTTCATGGAACAACATCGGCTGCCCTTCTTATTACAGGCAAATGCATTATTCCAATTTACCAAATTAGTAACAAATGTCTTCCTTGAGTAATGTTGCCTTCCATGCCTTTGTTCTTACCATGAGGATAGTGATCACTGGTATAATCTCTCAATTTTCAACGGGATTCTGATAAAGATATTGCAAAACTGTGTTCAACAAAAATATTTTACAATCTTTCTTGAGATCCTGACTGACACAAAGACAAATTTCTCTTAGCCTTCTCAACATTAATACAAAAGCATTCTACTCAATCACAAACCTTACAAATGAAGACCCTACTTCCCCTCCCCCACAATAAAAGATTGCTATGGCGAGCTCCTTTACAAATACACTAGCTTGTTTAATGGTTGCAATTTTAATTTTGTAGGGAAACATGAGGGATCAAGACAAAGAAGTTCACTATTGAGTGACCTTGTAAGATAGCTCTGGAGATGATGTGAAGGAACACAAGCCAGTGAGTGAACTTGACAATGTAGCTGGGAACTACATTTCAGGGAGACTTCTTACAAAAGGAATATTAATACTAAATTAGAGTAGACTTATTTTTTGAGCACTTACTTTATTAACAGCTTAATTTATATTATTTCATTAAATTATGTCAGCAACCTATTTACAGAAGATGAACTAGGTCTAGAAAAATAAAGTACTTTTAAAGGGATACATAATTGGGAATTGAGTAGGTGTTTCACCAACTGATCATGTCTGGTTCAATATATAATTATATATTTGACTTTCATTTTTAATGCAAGTTATTTTTCTTTAAGATTTTATTTATTCATACAGAGCTGGG
>NW_004567106.1:693434-705146 GCF_000260355.1 Condylura cristata | reverse complement strand
TCCTTAAAACACATTTTTAAACCTTGTTCTACATTATGTAGAACAGTATGTACTTTTAGAACCAGGAACCTCAAAATTGTACACTTAAAACCAATTTTGGTATCCATTGATGCAGCCCGAATCATGCTTGCTTGCTTCAAAATAGAATCTCTTATACATTATATATGCTGCCTTCTTCCCAAGTTTAAAAGCTCTGTGTCAAAAGACATCAGGTTATTGCTCTGAAGCAGCTCAGTTTATTTTCACTGCTTAATGTTATAAACAATACATAACACATATTTATTCTCATCAGATGCAATATTTTCTGTAAAAACACTGAGCCTGATAGAGACATAGTCCTTTGATTTTGGATTTTATTGAAAATTGTGGTATTTGACGATTACTAGTGTACCTAAGATCCTTAATTGAAATTTTAGTTGACCCAGGGATACTGTGAAGAACCAGAGTGCTATAAATGAAGGGGGAACGACAGCCTCTCCCAGAGACCACTCTTAATTCTAGACTGTGTAGGATCCTGAATCATGAAGATGTTCAGCTATCCTAACCATCATTTATCCTGAAGGATAACACTGGATCCAGCTGAATTGGTTTTAGGAAACTGAAGAAATTGTGCTTTGGCTGGCGTGAGCAATAGAAGGCAGACTCCAGCAGAGAATGGAAATGCATGGCCTGTTAGAGGTTGCTCTTACTTTTCTCTTTCCTTTGTGAACCCAGAGCTATTGCGCCCATCCTCAGAAGGCTACTCAGCCCAGTTCATTTCTCCCAGCACCTTTTTTGTTTCCTGTGAAAACAGGAGCCTATAGCTAGCAGTCCTCTGGCCACTGATTGTTTGTTTGCCTCCACAGAATCTGTACCAGAACAGGTTTCTAGGCCTGGCTGCCATGGCGTCTCCATCTAGAAACTCTCAGAACCGACGGCGGTGCAAAGAGCCCCTGCGCCACAGCTACAACCCCAGCCAGTTTCACAGCATGGCCATCAGGACCGGCCCCCATGGCACTGTCACCATCCCTCGCTCTACCAGTGACACTGACCTAGTCACCTCAGACAGCCGCTCCACTCTCATGGTCAGCAGCTCCTACTATTCCATAGGGCACTCACAGGATCTGGTGATCCACTGGGATATAAAGGAGGAAGTAGATGCTGGAGATTGGATCGGAATGTATCTCATTGGTGAGTTGAACAGCACTTAGCCTGGGCTAACAATGTGCTGCGTGCTACGTGTGTTAGGTTCGTGGTATGGGTGTTCAACGTGTGTATTATTTATGATTCACTTCCTCATATCCTTTATGTTGAACTATTTAGTGTTGAATTATTTGATATTTCAATAAATCCTGTAATTTTGTTAAAGTACACAATCCTGTAATTTTGTTAAAGTATGCAATCAAACGTGTTATATACCAAATTGAACACACTGAAGGCTAACGCTTTGCTAAACAATGTGAAAAAAGTCGAGATAGCAGTGCCAGGTATGCTTGAACACAATCTTCCCTACTATTTGCAGCTGTGCAAACTCACAAGTTAATATTACTCATGAGTTAACATCAAATGCCTGTTTTTAAACCCATGTGTTTATAAAACCAAAGCAGCACTTTCTATACAACCCATATTGACATAGATGGAGGTAATTTCACTTTTGTTTCCAACATAATTTGGCTCTTTTCATTTGTTCTTTCAAAATACTTACTGCTTTGTATTAAAAAGATGCAATGGTACCACGGAGTAGGAGGAAGCACACTGCAGGCTAAGCAACTGTGTGATGGCTAAAAGGAAAATGACTGCATAAATCCCTGGTGCAAGAGGAAATAAGTCTCATAAACTTAAAATTAAGAAAATAAAATTGCATGAAAAATGTATTGCATTTATTTTGAATGATATGATCAGATGTGGTGGAAATTGATGTATTTATAGTGGTAAATCCATCATCAAACCAAGGTGTATTTGCTGGGCTTTTGCTAGAGTCAGCACCAAGTTCAACAGACACTGGGACTTCCAATGAATTGAACCATTTACAGTCAGACACACAATGCTAGGCCTTTCATCACTGATTATACATAATGAATTGTTAGGAATATTTTACAGCCTTCACCATGTTTCTGGTAGAATAAAGGAGAACTTACTGTAAGTTATCAGCAGAATATTTTTAGTTCTTTTGAAGGTTTTATAATCAGCTGTTTGGTGGATTTATAATACACAAACTATTTTAATGATGAGGGAGCATAATATTTCGCATTTTTAAGCAGATAGTGGCCACTCTCTAAATTGAACTTCTAAACAGGCAAAGTTTAATTTGCTTAAAATATAGCTCTGGAATCAAAGTACTTGGATATCACTGATTTAGAACAGAGCTTATAACATAACAGCCTACCAAGAATATTTTGTTTAGTTCATGTTTTTCTAAATTAGAACAGGTATCAACCTTTTTTTAAATAGTAATCTCACATTGAAATCGAATTTCTAGCTCCTTTAATAGAAGCCTTAATTTTGACAGAATGAACTTGTAATTATACTTTGTGCTAATCAGCTAGAGTTTAGACTGAACTGCATCCCTCAGTTTTGCCAGAGCCTTTCGCAGCCAGCCCCTGTCTCGATTATGAATGTTACGTGCTTAGCATCTTAAATAATTAGCTGTTGAAAACAAGCATAAGGTTGAATCAGCTCTTTACGGCTATATCTTTCTACAGTGATGAGTGAAAATGCCATTTAATCCTCAAATTAAAGAATAGTTGAAAGAGGAACATTCATGAAAGGAAACTAGGACGCCTGAGACAGTTACCCTTGGTAAAGGAACAGATGGGTCTGGAGCTCTGCCCTGGAACCAGGCTGGGGGTGTAGATTTGGGTCATTGATTTTGTGGGATTAGATAAAGTCTCTCATGGATTGTGTGTAGAGAACACCAGAAGCCTCCAGCAAGGAAAGATGCTTGGAGGAACAGCTTTCTAAGGAGGAGCTTAAAAAAGGAGATGGGGAAGTAATAGAAGTAGGACAAAAACTGGCAGACTGCATTAAAGATGACAGAGGATTTCAAAGAAAGGAAGGAGTGGTAGCAGTATCAAGTGTCATGAAACTATAAATATTAAATTAGCTCTGTTAACAAGATGTTTTGACAGAATCAAAAGTAAACATCTTAGAATTTAATTTAAAAATTAACTTCTTTTAATAAGTGACATATATAAGTGATATAATTGTGAGGTTATTTGATGCAAAATACCAACATTTTTAGTGGTACAGCATTTCAAAAAAATTGCAAAATCCAAAATAATATGTTAATCTTAAAAATTTATCATTTGTAGTCCTTAGTATCTATGAGTTTTACAGTGCCTTGTTGAAGATAATTCATAGATCTAAGGCCTAAAATTTTAGGTTGATTTCATTGAATCTGTTGTTTCACAGATGAGAAATGGCAATTCAGTGATTCCCACGACCATTAAATTACCTTCCCTGATGGCAGACCCCATTGGCTCTGGGAACATTTCAGTACATTCTGGCAGAACATCATGGATAGGCCATTCCACATCAGTAGACTATCTAAATGTCTGAGAGAGACCTGGTTTATAGTGATTTACGCCTCATTTGACCTCTTGAGTTCTCCAGGCAATCATTACCTTTCTTCTGGTATCCAACAGTGAGCTATCCTAATGTGGAGAGAGATTTATATGTGTTGCCCTGCTCATTGACACTGTCACGAAGTCACTAATGCTATCCTTTGTCAGCACCATAGTGACCCAGTGGTAAGGCCATATTAGCATTACCATTATTACAAAAGTGAAATCAGGTTTGGCTGCTCTCATTTATGGAGTGGTATGTGAATTAGATAAAAATGACAATTGGTTCCCTCCTTGTGGCATGGAGTTTCACTTGGTTTGAAAACATACTCTATGACTGGCTGGATATCTGGCTCTGCCAGCTATTGACATCATAGCTTTAAGATCCTTATCTTCAAGGGCCCTCCCTGGTGGCGCAGCAGGTTAAAGCACAGCACTAAGAAGCTAAAGCCACTTCTGCATGAGTTTGATCCCTGCCTGCCCCTGCCCGGAGGAGATCCATATGTTGTGGCAGACCTCTCCTGGCCTGCCCGCTGCTCCCCTCAGCAGTGTACTTCGTCGATCTGCCTGTTCTGCTCCCTGCTCTGTCTCTGGTGAATACTCTCACCCTCCGTATCTCTGGCATGTACTGTATGAATAAATAAATAAATCTTAAAAAAAAAAAAAGATCCTTATCTTCAAAATGGAGGGGAAAAAATGATCCTTCCCAGGATCATTGAAAGGCATTGAAATGAGACAGTGTTTTCATGCCAGCTGATCAATATATCATATCTTGATTTCATTTGTCAGGCAGCTCTGTTCACCATATACATCATGACAAATTACCCTAATTCTCAGGTTTTAGTTAGTCTATCCATGTTTTAGCTGTACATTATAGGCAAGATCTTCTTACCAAATCAGAGATACCTGGAAAGAGATTTTCAAATGCCAGTAAAGGGGAAGAAGTTTATAATTTTACCAAAATCAAGTACATAGAGACAGATTTGCTAAAAATCAGTGTATTTAGGAAACAGTTTTTCAATATTTATTCATTAAAAATTACTTGACTTTGCAAGTAACATCTAATTGTGTGCCCTATACTTAGGTAAAGATACGGATGTGTGCATAACTTACTTGCACCAATAACTGCATTATTATACAGAAAATGAAGGATACAATTAATAATTTTAGCCATTAGGATTGTAAATTAATGACAAAGTATTTATCACATATTTTCACCTCTTTATTTCACATTCCAAAATTAAAATGTTATTCAATATCTCAGTGCACTCTTTAGGATTATCAAAATTTTTAACTATCCATTTTGAAAGCAGCTCTTTGAAAACTGCTTAAACATGAAATACACAAGTACTATTGTGAAAATATAACTGAACATGTAAAGAGACATACCATGCTTAAAATTTGCAAAACTAGGGACTCCACACATAACATGTCAGAATAGAGAGACTGGTATCACTTTCTTCTCTAAAAATAAGAATAAAAACACAGTATTTACTCATAGGATGATCCAGATGCTCCCCCCTGTCTAGCCACAGAGCTCTCAAGCTAAGGTTGGTGAATGCTGAGGGGAAGAATCAGGAGCAACTGAAGGGGAGCCTGACTGGGAGATTAGCTATCTTAGCCATCTGAACAACCTAGACACAATGGGGGCATTGTGAAATTCCTTGAAGGAATTGTGTTGGCACACGTGGACACAGACCTGACTTAGGGACGTATGAGCTCTGTGCATGCAGACCTTGGAAATTGGGAACTCTGTCTTTGGCATGGGCACTGAGGTTTCCTTTTTCCCCATCTATAGCAGACATTATGCTGAGCCAGTTCGAATTAAAAAATAAAATCCCCAAAGCAGGGAAGACTTGTGAGATAACTCATGAATTTACTGAGGGAAAAAAGAATAAACAAACAAAAACAATGTTCAGATATTGGAGCCTCACAAGAGCAGCAGCAGGGGCAGGGTTGGAGTGGCAATGGCCACTGCTTTTGACCATAGCAGCAAAGCAGCGCGCACCCACCTCCAAACGTGGGCACAGTAGTAACTGTCTGCCAAGGATGACTTTGACCCCCACCAGGAGATTCAAGCTTCATAGATCATGACCCATGGCAGGAAAAAAACAACAGGGAGGGTTGGTAGAACGTTAACAACCTAAGCACAATATACAGCTTGCAGGGAAAGAAAGAAGAGGGGGAAGGTAGAGGTGACCAAATTCAATCCTCGGCTGAGATTGAATATTAAAACCCCACATTCTCTCCCTGTCCCCACTACATGCCGAGGTAAATTAAGACAATAAGCAACCTAAACTAAATCTATAGCACCCCAAACACACGCACACACACACAAAGTATAAAATGAGGAAGTACATGTGCCAGAAATTAGGAACTTCTGAACACAAATGGAATGGCAAAATAAGAAGAAAAGAAGTCCTGGGACAAATATAAAGGATACAGTAAAAGAGGCTCTATCATAAGAACTTCAAAACAGCAATACTAACAACACTAAGTGAGCTACCAGTAGATCAGTTAAAGGCAGATAGACAGGTTCAAGATCTTAGAAAGAAGATCAGAACAAAGAGAGTTCTTTGCCAAAAAGGTGAATACATATATATATAAAGGAAACAAAGAATGCAATGTGGACAGTATTTTAGAATTAAATGAGCAGAAGAAATCATTTCAGAAATAGAGGACTCAAATTAACAAAACACATATTTAGAATAGGAGAATGAAGCCAAAAGATAAATTAGGAAACTATATGGGAACAAAATTAAAATCAATTAGAAGAGGAAACAAGAATAATTGGGAGCTCAGAAGGCAAAAAGAAATATGGGAGCAGAGACCTTTTTAAAAAATGATAGTAACTGAGAATTTGCTCAACCTAAACAATAAATTAAATATGAATGTCCAGGAAACCAAGAGAATACCCATTTTTATGTGTGAAAAAGACCTACAAGTAGAAATATCATTGTGAAATTATGAAAAATTAGAGATAAAAATAATTTTTTCAAGAAGCAAGGAAAAAAATAACTTACAAATTAGACTTTCCCCTACTTCTGCCCAGCCACTTTGCAGGAAGGGAGAGGGAGTTTTCACAGTGTTAAAAGACAGTAATTGACAGTCAAGAATACTCTAGCCCACAAGTTCGCCATTCAAGTATGAAGATAAAGGTTTTTCAGAAACAGAAGCTCGTGGAGTTTACCACCACTAAACCAGCCCTTCAAGAAATGCTGAGGGAGTTTTACAAATAAAGAAAAAAATGTAACAAAAATTCTAGAGTAAGATGCCGATAGCAATATGACAAGAAACTTGAGCAAGAATACAATGAGTCAACAACAAATCATTAATGGAGAGGAAGAAATGGTCAGAACCTGTATAGTTAAATATTGGAGAGCAGACTCCAGATAAAAAAGGACTTAAAAAGAGAGAGGGATTTAGCACTCCCTGATGGCTCAGAGGGTTAAAGCATAGCACTGCAAGCTAGCCACAGCCGCTGCAATGCAAGTTTGATTCCTGACCCAAGGTGAACCACGTGGCCAAGCAGACTTCTCCTGTCTTGCCTGCTGCTCCCCTTAGCAGTGTGTACTCTGCTCCCCACTCTGTCGTTGGTGAATCTTCTCACCATCCATGTACCTCTGACCTGTACCCTAGTTCTGCCTGTACCCTAGTTCTGTATGCATAAATAAATAAATCTTTAAAAAAAAGAGCGATATATAGTGATTTAAGTAAACTCCCCCCTGTGGAAGCCACTTAGCCAATACCTACAGTAGAGATCCAAGTTGAAGAAACTAAGAAATTGAAAGAAATACTAAGGTGAGTGATCCAGAAAGTCAGAAGGAAAAAAAAATAAACCACAAGGCCCTCCCTGGTGGCGCAGCGGGTTAAAGCACTGCACTGGGAAGCTTAAGCCACTTCTGCATGAGTTCAATCCCCCCCCCCCTGCCCAGGAGGTGACCACATGGCGCGACAGAGCTTTCCTGACCCGCCCGCTGCTCCTCTCAGCAGTGTACTTCATCGATCTGCCTGTTCTGCTCCCTTCTCTGTCTCTGGTGAATCCTCTCACCCTCCGCATCTCTGGCCTGTACCCCAGTTCTATATGAATAAATAAATAAATATTAAAAAAAATAAACCACAAAAATGCAAAATTATTGATAATAAGCATTTCATATCAATAATAACCCAAAACGTGAATAGTCAATTTTCAGCAGTGAAAAAGCATAGACTAGAAGTTTCAACCATTGATAGTTTGTTTACAAGAGACTCACTAAATACAGAAAGATAACAAAATGAAGAAGGACTGAGTAAGATTATACATCATGACAATGCAAAGGGGAAAGAATGAAATTTTTTTTCTCATCAGAAAAACTAGTTTCAACTATAAAAGCCAGGGAGAAAAGATGGTAACTGTATAATTATCAACAAAACAAAATATATAATTGTAATTAATATTTATACACTTAATATAGGTGTTCTTAGCTACATAATAAATATATCAACAAGTTAAAACAACATATCGACAGCTATACAAGCATTGTCAGATACCTCAACACACTACTAACATGAAGGGCTAGATCCTGAGGAAATAAAGGCCTTAAGTGAAGTATTAGAACAGATGGATTTATTGGCTATTTATGGAGCTTTTCATCTGAAAAATAAATATATATCCTTCTGCAGTGCACATGGAGCATCCTCAAGAATAGGTCATATACTAGGACCTAAAATATTTTCAGAATATATAGAAAAATAGACATTATTTCAAGCTCATGGACAATAATGCTACAAAAAGAAACCTGAAATAAGCAAAAACATATACAGAATAAATAAGATGACTGCAAACAACCTTGGAAAATGAAGAAATCAAGGAGGAGATCAAAAATTAAATAGAAACTAATAAAGTGAAGACACAAATTACCAGACCCTATAGGATGCTCTAAAAGCATTATTGTGTTGAAAGCTTATGGCTATCTGTGCCCAGATAAAAACCAAGAAAAATTGCAAATTAACAATCTAACTGTAAAGCTGAAGAAACTAGCAAAACAAGACTAAAATGATCCAAAAAGCAGTAGGACAAAAGAAATTTTAAAAACCAGGGCAGAAAAAAGGAATTGAAAACAAAAAACTGTCCAAAGGGTCAGTGAAACCAAAGGTAAGTTTTAAATACATAGGTGTGTAGGTTCCTAAAAACCTATTAAAGAGTCCTCCCTGGTGGCTTTGGTGTTAAGTCTCAGCTCTACTACTCTAATAGCACTCCACAGCAGCCTGAGTTCTACCCCAGGACAGGGAGCTGACCCACATAGTGCAGCAGACTTCTCCTGTTTTGTCCCTGCCCCTCTCAGTAGTGTATTTCAGTAGATCTGTGTATTCTGCTCCCCATTCTCTCTCTAGTGAGTCCTCTCACCTGCCTCACCTCTGGCCTACATCCCAGTTCTTGTATGAAAAAATAAACTATTTTAAAAAGAGAACCTATTACAGAAGTCTATGCAAGCAAAGTGGAGAAGCAGGAAGAAATGGATAAATGTTTAGACCCAGACAACTTCCTAAGATTGAATCAGAATTGAAAGAGGAATTTAAAAGTCTATCTAAGAACAAAATCCTATGACCAGAGAGCTTCTCCAGTGAGTTCTACCATTCAAAGAACCCTAATATTATCCTACTCAAAAGTTAAAAACTGTCAAGAGGGACAACTAGTCTCCAGCACATTCTATAAGGTCAGTATCACCCTGATTCCAAAACTAAAGGCAGTAAAAAAAAAAAGTTATAGACAATGTCTCTGATGAATAAAGATGCAAAAATCCTGCTAAACCAAATGCAGCAACATATGAAGAGGATCACTCTACCCAATCAAGAAGGCTTCACTGCTGCGCCCGCACGGCAGGGATACGAGTCTGAGCAGGGGACGTCGAGGTTGAAGAAGCAGCTTACAGAGATGGTTGCAGCAAAATGTCTCTTTATTTTTCCCTCCAGCCTCCCTTTTATATCCTTAGTACCAGGGTGTTGGCCTGGGGGCCAAGGAAGTCTCCTTCACATGCCTCACTGCGATCAGGGCAGATATTGACCAGCCGCTCACAGGCTGATCAACTCACACAGGTGGCAGACAAAACAGGATGTTTTTCTTCCTGTTATGATCTTGTGCTTAAGCTCTGGGGGTGGTTGGGGAGGCTCATCCCGGCTGGGACCCAACACTTCACCTCAGGGATAGGGTTAAGCACAGCATGAGTTCAATCCCTGGGCAGGGAGCTGACCCACATGGTGTAGCAGCCCTCTCCTGTCTCTTCCACTGCTCCCCTTAGCAGTGTATTTCAGTGTATCTGCCTGTCCTGTTCCCCACTCTGTCTCTGGTGAATACTCTCATCCCCTGAACGTCTGGCCTGTACCCCATTTCTTGTACACATAAATAAATAAATCCTAAAAAAAAAAATAAACTACATGAACATCTCAATATATACTGAAAACTGGGCACCAGAGGGTCAATTTATGATAAGCACATTCAAAAATAGGAGTCAATAAAGCTTATTTAAACATAAAACTCATATATGGCAAAATCATATTAAAGGATAAAGCACTGAAAGCATTCTAACTAAAATCACAATGAGACAAGGATGTTCATTGTCATTGCTATTATTCAACTCGTATTGGAAGTCTTAGCTGAAAAAATTAGGTAAGTAAAAGACATAAATGAAAACCAAACTGGAAGAGAAATAAAACTTCCACAATTTGCAAATGACATGCTAATTAGAGAAACCAAAAAGATCTACCAAGAAACTACCAGGAATAATAAATGAACATAGTATAGTGACAAGGTACAAAATCAACACACAAAATTTTCCACTTGCAAACAATGTATCAGAAGACAGTGACATAAGGAGTACAATCCCATTTATAATGACTCCAAAATTATAGACAAAACACTACATGTCATACATCTCATAGTGTTTTTAAAGACTCATCTCCCAAAGCAAAGAAAATGAAGGAAAAATGTGCCCTTCCTGGTGGCACAAGGGGATAAAGTACAGCACTGTGAAGCTAGTCACAGCCACTTTAGCATGAGTTTGATCCCCCACCAGAGAGCTGACCCACATGGTACAGCAGACTTCTGTCTCACCTGCCGCTCCCCTCAGCAGTGTACTTCATCCATATGCCTGTTCTGCTCCTCACTCTGTCTCTGGAGAATCCTCTCACCACCCCTGCACCTCTGGAAGGAAAATATGAACAACTGGGATTACATCAAACTATAAATCTCTGTACAGCAAAAGAGATATTAACCAAAACTCCCCACTCATTGGGAGAAAAGTTTTGCACCCCATACAACTGATAAGGGTCTGATTACAAAGAGCTCACTCACAGGACTCAACAAAAACAGTGTAAACAAACCAGTCAAAAAATGGGCAGAAGAACTTAAAAGACATTTCTCCAAGGAGGAAATTCAAATGGCCAACAGGTATATGAAAAACATGTTCAACATCACCTATAGGGAAACACAAATTAAAACTATGAGATCCCATCTTACAACAGTGAGGATGGCACATACTAAAAGCAAACTGGCAACCACAATGTTGGGGAAGATGTGGAGAAAAGGTAATCCCTGCACTGCTTGTGGGGATGCAAAGCTGTGCAGAGCTTCTTTAAACTACTAAAAATGGAGTTACCGTATGATCCAGCATTTTCACTTGTAGGACTCTACCCAAAGAAAAGAAAAATATTAATTCAAGTGGGTAACTGCACCCCTAGGTTTATTGAAGCACTATTTACAATAGGTAAGATATGAAAACAACCCAAATGCCTGAAAACAGATAACTAAATCATGAAATTGTGAGGTATATAAATACATATCAGAATGGAATAATATTCAGGGATAAAATATGAGAAACTCATGCCATTCACAGCACTATGGATGGGGCAGGAAGGGATTATTCTCAGTGAAATAAGTCTGAAGGAAAAGAAAAATATCAGCTGATTTCTCTAATAGGAGGTATGATTATGGGGAACCAAATAAGGGATCAGGAAAATATAATAATAATTATAATAAAACAAAATTAGCAGGCAAATATAAATCAGAGAAATTCTGCAGGGGAAGGGGGGAGATGGATCAAACCAGTGGCGAAAAGAGCACAAGGGACTATGGTGATGGTTAATGAGTGAATAGGTATTGGGAATTTTTTTTAAAGATTTATTTATTTATTCA
>NW_004567106.1:666056-693014 GCF_000260355.1 Condylura cristata | reverse complement strand
TCCATTAGCTATTTATATGAAAGATACAGAAATTTCAATACAAAACATTTTATGTATACAGCAGCATTGTCCACAATTGCCAATTCATGGAACCAACTTAAGTGCTTTCAGCAAATGATTAGGTAAATAAATTGTGTAACATGTACTCAAATATTAAACAACTATGAAAAATAGCTGAAATTGTAGTATTTGAAACAAAATATATAGACCTTGAGATGATTATGTTAAGTGAAATAAGTCAAAAAGTGAAAGACATTGGCTGTTTTACTCATCTGTGGAATACATATAACAACAACAAAAAATAGGGAAAACAGAGTAGGAATTTATCTTGAATTCAGTGAATAAATATAATGACTACCAGAGGAAACACAGGGTAGGAGGATTGGATGAGGGAAGATGTAAATGGGATAATGGCATGAGAGGTTTCGTGGAAGGTAAGTGGAATAGGTGTACATATGAAAGAGCAAATAAATAACCTCAAAAGTTTAAATTGAAATTCAAAATAAAGCAGTTTAACTTTCTTTTTTATTTTAGAGATTTATTTATTAATGTATACCGAATTGGCATAGAGGCCAGAGGTGCAGGCTCTGTGAGAGAATTCACCACAGACAGAGTGGGGAGCAGAACAGGCTGACTGATGAAGTACACTGCTGAGGGGAGTAGCAGGTGAGATAGGAGAGGTCTGCTGGGCCATGTGGATCACCTCCAGGGCCAGGAATGGAACTCACACTGAAGTGGCTGTGGCTAGCTTGAAATGTTGTGCTTTAACCCATTGTACCACCAGGGAGGGCCACCAGTTTAATTTTTGAAATAAACAGAAGAAATCCACGGGGCAGCTCTCAAGTCCTTGAGGGCATTAAAATAAAGCAGTAGAACATTATGGCCTTCTTTAGATAATCAGTTTGAAGAATTCTCATCCTACAATGTACAATCAACATCACTCCTCTAAAAATCTTGAACTAGCTTTCTTATTAATTTAGAATTTTAATATGTAATTATTTTGAAACCAAACAAATGGTCAGATAAGAGACAAAATTTGCAAGCTGATCATATATCTGAGGCATCCAGAAGGGGAGCATGTGAGGGAGAAGTCAAGACAGGGACAGGAATAGCACAAGGGATGTAGTGAGAGAACTGCAGGGACTACACCAGAAGGAGTAAATAAATTACTGTCCAAAAAAAAAAAAATCCAAAAAAAAATAATGCAAGTAGAAAAATACTTAACCTCATCAATGTCACTTCCCCAACAGATTAGAAGTTCAACCAGTATGTTTTCATATTCCTTCATCTTCACAGACTTTCTTTTCATAGATATATACTTTTCATTTTATCCTTGATGTCTCTTAACCTTTCTTGTGTATTTTCTGTCTTTTTCTGATTGTTTTTCAATCAGATTCTAAGTCCATAGTCCATTTTTCATAGAACTCACACAATATAGTCAAATAACAGCTATGTTGGGTAAAGATATAAATATCACTCATAAAATAGCACTCATATCCTACAAATTTTCTTCATTGGATTTTGTTTATCACTCCATGGGAAATGTTTTCTGGTTAAATAAGGATGGAAATTCTACAATGCCCCATTCTTAGAGACTCTCCATGTAAATTAGAGGTTTGAGTATCCTGGAGTAAATAATTCACTTTACTTTAACCCAGGATTTTCTATAATTTCTTGAGTTAGAAACACTACTTCCTAATATTTGTCCATTAGGTAGTCCAGCTTGGAGAATTGAAAATTAAAAGTTTAGAAGTTAAGGAAAATTACAGATTAAGTACAGAAATTTATCTGTACAGAGCCGTACAATTTAAGTTTTAAAGGGGAGATCTAAAAGTGTCTTTCAGTTAAACAGCTGCACACAGAAACTCCGAGAATATTTCTTTATTGGCCACAACTCTTGAGAAGTGAATTTTTTCCTTTATATCAGGTACCCCACTAAAACATAGAATAGTTCAAGCTATACTTCCTAATTAAGACACTATCAGACTATCTGTTTAAAGAAACAATCTGAGGGGAGAAAATACAAAATAGTGGCACTGAATTTTAGGGCCTTCCTTGCCACGTTATCCTTTTATTTTCTACCTCATATTGATACAGAATAGCAGGGGACACTAAACTGGCCATGGTCCCTCTGCCTAAAAACCAATTACTGTTTGGGTTTTTCACCTGCACACACAATTGCAAGGCTTCTCGGGCTTAGAGAATAACAACAAAGGGATGTAGTTAACAAACCAGGGAGGTGGGGGGAAACAGGAAGAGTTACTGAAGCCAATAATGACCATTTAGTTTACCTCAAGTCATGTCCAGTACTGTCCAGTCCTGCATAAAGACTGTGACATCTCTCCACCACTGAGGCTGTGCAGCTCCTCTCCCAAACATAGGCCTCCTCTCTAAGATGGCATTTTCCTACCACTGTGCACACGAGATAGCCAAATTGTAGGCCAAGATCTGATTCACAAACACAGCAAAGGATACAGCAGGAGATTCTCCGTGGACTACCAAAGTGCCCTAGCACAGCACCAAACAACTGATACTCGAGACAGCAACTATAGTAGCTGAATAACATGACAAATGCCACACTCACACATTTTAGCATGACACCTGTTTCTTCGGATCTCCCTTTCTCTGCCAAGCTTAACAAAATTTTTCCAAAATGACTATTTGGACAAGGCTATACTCAATGGCCTCTGCCAAGTGGCCAGTGCTCAAAAAGCCCATCTCTGAGAAGTCCTGCAGAGCTGTCCAGGGCCATCCGCCTCCTTTGTGATGCCACCTGCGGTAGCCCCGATTCAAGCACACTTCTGCGTGGAGTTTCTCTCTCAACTGAGTACGTGCGACTGCTTCTCTTGCATGCCCAGCGCTTCCTCTTGCACATGCACAGAGCTCCCTTATATATTTTTCTACACTTTTTGTACTTTTCTGGGACACTCTATTTTTTATCAGCAAACCCTTCCAGGGGCCACCACACATAATAATTTATGGTCTTCAACTACTAGTATCAGTACAAAAGAGCAGCACTTTTAAACCATTTACTTAGTAGTATGAAAGGCAAGTACTGTCTTGCCTAGTTTTTTTCAGCTTACAATTTAGTGAAGACATAGCCTACCAATAGCAGAAGAATCATGGTAGGTTTTTAAGAGACTTGAGCATCAGATGGCATACATTTTCTGAGAAATAGAAATCGCCTTGTTTTTGTTTTTTTTTTAAGTTGGGCTCAGGAGATGTAGATAGTAGATCATTCCTCATTTTTAATTTATTTTGAGCTCAATTGTCCAATTTTCTCACAATAGCAATAATCTTTTGTCACATATTCTACTAAAGATATCTACAATTTTTAACTTGAAGACAAAACAAGAAAAATACAATCTTTGTTTCTTGTAACTTTCCTGATTCAAATTTTTAATAACCTGTAAAGATCTTTTCACTATTGCAAACTGTGAAGCACTCCCCAGAATTCAGAATTAAAATGATGGAAGTTTATATATCTCCCTATCAGAGAAACCAGTAGTGCTATAATAAATAAATTAAAAAGACAGAAGAAAATTCAGAAAGGCAAGTCTGAATATAAGATAATTCAGAATGCAAAAATGAAAGAAATGCAAGAGACTCAGAAAACTGATCAAAGAGATACAACAAAATTCAGAGAAAAAAAGTAAACTCAAAAATAAAATTAGTTAACAGAAGATAGAAATTGAAGAGATAAATAAAAAATCTAGAGATGCTATGAAAGCAGAATATATAAAATGAAGGATCAGAACAGTGATTCTAAAAACTGTAAAGGGAGAAATGAAATATTTAAAATATGAAGAAGCTACTAGAAAACTACCTGACACATTAAAAAATCAACATAACAATAATGGTTATAATTATTATGGCTTTGTAGTATAGTTTGAAGCCTGGGACTGTGATACCTCCATTCTCTTTTTTCTTACTCAGAAGAGTCTTGGCTATTTGAATTTTTCTTTTTTCTTTTCTTTTTTCTTTTTGTGGCTCTATCTGAATTTCATCAGCATTTTTTCTATTTCTTTGAAAAATGTCATTAAATTTTTTGTAAGTATAGTATTGAATCTATAAATTGCTTTTGGTAGGGTGGCCGTTTTTTTAAAGCCATCTTTTATTTCTTACTACAGCCACAAAATTACTCTGTCCCAGAAAGAAGTTCTCAGCTAATATCTATTTTTATTCAGAGAGCCAAACATTGTAGAAAATAAATCATCAAGTTTACTAAATTTAGTGCTTCCAATCCATGAGCAAGGAATCTCTTTCCATTTCTTTGTGTTTTCTATTTCTTTTAACAAATTTCTATAATTTTCTACACCATTGGTGAGAATGTAAACTGGTGCAACCACTATGGAAAGCTGTGTGGAAGTTTCTCAAGCTGCTAAAATGGAGCTTCCATGTGATCCAGCAATTCCACTCCTAGATATCTACCCAAAGGACACAAAAACAGTTATTCAAAACTGCACCTCTATGTTTATTGCTATGTTTATTCCCTATTTACAATAGGGAAGATGGGGAATCAACCCAAATGTCCAAAAATATTTGACTGGATCAAGAAGATGTGGTATATATATATATATATATATATATATATATATGTACAATAGAAAATTACTGCATAATCAAAAATAAATAAATAAATAAACTAGTGCCATTTGCATCAACATGGATGGAGCTGGCAGGGATCATGCTTAGTGAAATAAGCCAGAAAGAAAAGGAAAAATACCAGATGGTTTCACTCATAGCAGAAGTATAAGGGATAAGGAAAATACATATATGTATATATAGTAATTGTAATAAAGCATAAAAGAAATCAACTAACAACTGTAAACCAGAGACATTCTACAGGGTAGGAAAGGGGAACAGGATCAGAACTGGGGTGGGAAGAGCACATGGGACTGTGGTGATGGCACATGGGTGACGTGGTGGTGAAGTCCACAGGGATTACAACTGCGATGGAAAAATGTACAAATGAAGAATAATGTAAAAATGTATTTATAAAATAAAATAAAAAAAGAATAATGGTCATCCCCAAGGGGGAAGAGAGCAGTTATTCAAGAAAATAATAAAGGAAAACTTCCCACACTAGAGAAGGAATTAATATGTAAGTCCATGAAACTAAAAGAATACTTGGTTACCTGAATGCAATGAGATTGACACCAAGATGTGGTAAAACTGGATAGAGTCAAAGGCAAAGAAGGAATATTGCTGGGGTGTAGGGAGAAAGAACAATAGATTTATAAAGGCACTACCATCAGGCTTGGATTAAACCTTGCAGAAGAAAGCCTAATGGGCAAGAAAAAATTACTGAAAATACTCAAAGGACATTATATCTTGTGAGACTCACTTTCAGCTATACGGAAGGCCTTTCCAGACAAAAATCTGAAAGGTCTTCAAGTCTAAACCTCTGCTATAAGAAATGTTGAAGTGAAAATCCTATCTAATTCAAAGCAAAGAAAAATCACAAGAGTTAAAAAAGAAAATAGATAAAAC
Source organism: Condylura cristata (assembly GCF_000260355.1). NCBI lineage: Eukaryota > Metazoa > Chordata > Mammalia > Eulipotyphla > Talpidae > Condylura > Condylura cristata. The sequence continues at coordinate 687,521 of NW_004567106.1, read as the reverse complement.
CAGAAAACTAAAGACAAAATGCCAATAGCTTATCCCCCTATATCAGTAATTACTGTATATATAAATGAAATGAACTTACCAATCACATGACATAGATTGGTTGGATGGATCAGAAAACAAAACCCAAATTCCTATTGCCTACAGGAGACCCATATAAGCTCTGCAAATAAACACAAACTCAAATTAATTGGTTGGAAACAATCCTACATTCAAAAGGGTCCCCAAAAAATGCAGAGAGAAAATAAATATCTATATGTTAGATAAAATGAACTAACAGCTAAAATAGGTACCAATGGACAGGGATGGACATTATATAATGACTATTGGGTCACTACATCAGGAAGATATTACATTTATCAATATTTCTGTGCCAACTAATTAAGCAACAAAATTAACACACCCAAAAAAAGACACCAGCCATGATACTATACGACAAGGGAAATTTAACATCCTACTTACATGAATAGACAGATCAAACACAAATTTAAAAAGGAAACCATAGCTTTAAATGAGGAATGAGGAGGCAGATCGGTCTAGTAGACAGGGCACAACACAGCCAAACACATGAGTATATATTCTCCTCAAGTGCACATGGGACATTCTTTAGGATAGACCACATGTTGGTTAAAAAAAAAAACTATTAATAAATTCATGATGAGTACAGTTATATAAAATGTATTCACAGATCATGGTGATAACAAATTAGAAATCAGTCACAGAAAGAAAGTGGGGAAACTTCTAATAAGTGGAGACTGAACAACACACTACTATATGACTACTGGGTTGAATGAAGAATTCAACGAATATCAAACGAATATCTAACAGCAAATGAAAAATGAAGCTACATCCTACAAATTTATGGGAATGTAGCAAAAGCTCAATTGTTTCATGTTTGCTCAATTTTATTAAAGGGTTCCTTGGAAACTTTAGTAGGCATTGCAAGTAGATCTGTATTGCATAAGGTGAGATGACAAGTTGAATATTGTTAATTCTTCCAGTCATTGAACATGGAATATCTTTACATTTTTTTTTTGTTTATTTGTTTCTTGCTCTATTTAATTTGGCAATATCACATAGTTTTCATTGAATAAGACTTTCATGTCCTTTGTTAGGCTTATTCCTAGTTGTTTGATACTTTTTGATATTACTGTAAGTGGAATTCTTTCTTGATTTATTTCTGTTCTAGCTCATTATTTGCCTATAGGTATGCAAATGATTTGTATATATTGATTTTGTAGATTGCCACTTTACTATTCTGATATATTCTAAGTTTTGTTTTTCTTTTTTTATGGAGTCTTTGGGTCTTATTTTAGGGTTTATATTATCATTATGTCATCTGCAAATGATTGTAATTTCACTTCTTTCTAAGACTTTTTAACATATATCTTTATCTTGCCTAATTGCTTTTCATAAGGCTTAGAATACTATGTTGAATTGTAGTTGTGAGAATGGTTTTCCCTGTATATCTGATCTTAGAAGAATAGCTTCCTTACCATTGATTATGATGCTCTCTGTGGTTTTGGCATTTATGACCTTAATAATGTTGAGGTGTCTTCTTTCTGTCACCACTTTACCAAAAATGGATGCTGAATCTTGTAAAATTTGTCCTCTTCATCACTGGGTGTGATCATGTGATTTTTTTCTTTCCTTTTTAATTTGGCGAACTATGCAGTGATTTGCATATGTTGAAATGTCTCTTTACTACAGGAATAAGTCCTAATTGGTCATAATATATGATACTTTTAGTGTATTGCTTAATTCAGTTTACTGAGGATTTTTACAACTGTATTCACTATTCACACATTTTTTTTGTGTGACATCTTCTACTTATTTTGATATAGTAAAGTTGGCTTCATAATATATGCTTAGGAATAGTCCCTCTTCCTCATTTTTTTGGAAAAATTTAAGAATAGATAGTAACTTATCTTTGAAGTTCTGGTAGAACTCACTAGTGAAATCATCTGGTCCTTGGGCTTTTTTCTTTGGAAGACTTTGAATTACACTTTGACTTCCCTTGTTCTTAATTGATCTGCACAGGTTGTCTATTTCTTCTTGATTTAGTCTTAGACATTTAATACTTTTGAGTATCTATTTCTTATAGATTTATTGTAGTTCCTTATGATCTTCTGTATCTGAGTTGCCTCTGTAATTTCCCCTTTCATTTCTGATTCCACGTATTAGGGATTTCTCCCTTCTTTTCTTTTGTGAAACTAGCTAGAGGCTTGTCTAATTTTTTTTATGTAATCTTTTGGTTTAATTGGTCTTTTGACTGCCTTTTTAGTTCTATTTCCTTTATATGTGTTTTAATTTTTGCTTTCTTCAGCTAACTTTGTGTTTTGCTTGTTCCCATTTTTCAACTTGCATTACATGAAATGTTAATTTGTTTATTTGGAATTTTTCTCAATTCTTAATGTAGGCCTGTGTTGTAATTATCTTCCCTGTAGAGACTTTTTTTTTCTTTTTGCTGCATTCCATTGATTTCTTGTAGTATTTTTTCATCTTTTTATTTTTAAAGCTATTCTTTGATTTCCTTTCATTCAATTGCTATTCAATAACATATTGTCTAGTCTCCATAATTTTTTTCCTGCTTCTATAGTTGGTTTCTAATTATAGGACATTATGGTTAGAGGGAATGTTAGTTATAACTTTCATCTCTGAACTTTTAGTGACAATTGACTTCTGACCCAACATATGGCTTATTCTTTAAAATTTTCATGTGCACTTAAAAAATGTGTACAAAGTGCTTTGGGAGGTGGGTGGATAATTCCCTACATGTCTGTTAGAACTAGCTCTTTATTTAAATCCATTGGTTTGATATATATTCTTGATTTATCCATTGTTGTACTTGGGATATTCAAGTCCCCTAGTATTATTGTGTTGTCAATAGCTCTCTTAAATTCTGTCATTTTTTTTTTAAAGATTTATTTATTTATTCGTACAGAACTGGGGTACAGGCCAGAAATGCGAAGGGTGAGAGGATTCACCAGAGACAGAGCGGGAAGCAGAACAGGCAGATCAACGAAGTACACTGCTGAGGGGAGCAGCGGGCGAGTCAGGAGAGGTCTGCCTCGCCATGTGGTCGCCTCCGGGGCAGGGGGGAATCGAACTCATGCGGAAGTGGCTTTAGTTTCTTAGTGTAGTGATTTAACCCGCTGTGCCACCAGGGAGGGCCAATTCTGTCATTTTTTAAAGAATCTTGGTATTCCATCCTTCAGTGCACATATATTCATGACTGTCATTTCTTTTTCTTTTTTTTTTTTTTGCATTGCTATTAATCATAATATGTTACCCACCTATATCTTTTACTACCTCTCATAATTGGAAGTCTGTTTTATTGGAAATAAATATAATTTTTCCTAATACTTTTTCTTTTCCTTCTTTTATGGTTGCTACATATTTGTGTAATTGTCTTCTGCTCTTTAATTTTATGACTTTCTTTGATCATAAGATGAATTTCTTGTAAGCAGTGCATTTTGTCCTTTATTTCACAACCTGTTCACTCTACATTTTTTTTTTTAAGATTTATTTATTTATTCATACAGAACTGGGATACAGGCCAGAGATGCGGAGGGTGAGAGGATTCACCAGAGACAGAGCGGGAAGCAGAACAGGCAGATCGATGAAGTACACTGCTGAGGGGAGCAGCGGGTGGGTCAGGAGAGGTCTGCCGCGCCATGTGGTCACCTCCGGGGCAAGCGGGGATCGAACTCATGCGGAAGTGGCGTTAGTTTCTCAGTGCAGTGCTTTAACCCGCTGCACCACCAGGGAGGGCCACTCTACATGTTTTGATTAGAGCAGACCATTACATTTAAGGTGAAAAATGAGATATAAGTGTTCACTGCCATTTGTTTATGGTTTTAGCTTATCAATTTTTATTTGTTTTGTTTTGCAGCCTTCTATTTGTCTTCTTTAAATTCTGTTTATATTATGTTATGTGTTCAATTAATTTTGGGTTGAGTGTTCACTTATGCTACCATATGATGGGCTATTAGTGTGACCAGTAGGATAATCTGGTCTCTGATTCATCATGATTGGAACATTGTTACTTTGTTCCTCCTTCTCCATGTTAAATAACTTAGGTGTCAATTGCCTCAATATTTATTTATTTATGCATATAAGTATGAATGTAAGTAGGTATGCAAATAGCTATGCATTGAGTAAGTAAATATGTATATGAGTAAGTAAATATGTATATAAGTAAGTATAGGAGTATGATATAAGTACTTATATTCACACTTATAAGTACTGGGGTATAGGCCAGAGGTTCCAGAATTCTGGTGACAGGCTGGGGAACAGAACAGGTGGATCCACTGACATGCACTGCTGAGGGGAGCAGTGGGCAAGACAGGAGAGGTCTGCTGTGCCATGTGAGTCAGCTCCCTGGACAGAGAAAGAACTCAGGCCTTTGCAATTATAGTGCTGAGCTTTAACCACCTACAATACACACCTCAAATTTATAGTTCTGTTGCCTCTTTTAAAGTTTTTTCATTTCTGAGAAGCTCCTCACACTGGCTTCTTTCTTGAATTTTAATTTTTCTTATATTTTGGGCTGGAGGTCTTTTTCTTTAAGTATTTTAAATATTTCCTTCTGGTCCTTTCATGTTTGTAATGCTTCTACTTTGCTGTCCACTGGCAGTCTGAAGGGTACTACTCATCAGAGTGTCATTGATTGTCACTATCTTTATTATAATATATCTTGGTGTGTTTGTATATGATACTATTTTGTTTTCACTTCTTAGGGCCTCCTGAATAGTAACATCATTCATTTCACAGATTTAGATAATCATCAGCATTTACTTTTGAATAAATTATGTCTTCCTTTTATTCATCTCATTCTGGGTCCCTATGAGGAAAATGCAAGTGTTGTTGTTTTCTCTTAAGTTGTCCCCAAGGTCTTTTATGCCCTTTCAATTCTTAGCTCTTTTCCCTCTACTTTGTTCTATTTGTTTGTTCTTAAACACTGCATTTTGAACTCATTAATTTGCTCCACTGCCTCTATTTTATTTTTTAAATTAGGTATAATGACTTTAAAAAAATCATTTATTTATGCATACAGAACTGGGATATAGGCCAGAGGGTCGGTGAGAGGATCCACCAAAGTCAGAGTTGGAGCAGAACAGGCAGATTGAGAAGTACACTGCTGAGGGGAGTAGCAGGCAAGACAGGAGAGGTCTCCTGTGCCACGTGGGTCACACAGAGGCAACTGTGGCTAGCTTGCAGTGCTGTGGTTTTACCCATTGCACCACCAGGGAGGGCCCACGTATAATGATTTTAACTGTTTTTTCCATATCACATTTCATATATCTTTATTCTGTTGTCTTTTTTATTTCCATAGCTCTGTTAGAACTGGACCTTGAATTCCTCTTCTGTCATGTTCTGAAGTTCCACTAGTTTTTGTGTCCTCTTAGGGTTTTTATTTTCCCTCTGGCATTTGTGGTATATCTTTCTCTTTATCATTTGCAATTTACATGTGTTATAATAGGGATAGATTGTCATCACTGTTGTCTTTGAACTCTTGAAATAGTTTGAAACTAGTGACAGCAAGTGGTTGGAGGTATAGAGGAGGAAAAGGAGAGTAGGGCACCACAGGAAACTCAGGAATGTGTTATGGGTGTCAGAGTTTTGTGGTGGTGGACACAGTGATCCGGTAGTGTAGCCCAGCTCCTCAGCTTTTACATCTTGTACAGTGTCATGTCTACTTCATATCTAGGCTCTTTTTAATCACTAGGTAGCAATCAATTCTAGGAATGGACTATGTTTTATATTGGTCCACATGCCAGGAATTTTTTTTCTTTTTTCTTTTCTAGCACTGAATCTTAAATTGGGTTGTTTTCTTCTGTTAGTGACAGGTACTTGAGCAGTAGTTTTTCTGCACTTTTTTGTTTTGTTTGTTTTAGCCTTGGGGTGGGGGGAGGGGTGGCAGATGCTTTGAATATTTCTGCCTGGGCTTCATGTAGTAGCCCCTTCTACGAAGAAAATCAAGTATTCTGATTTTTGCTTCTCCCTGATAATTCAGGCTCAAACCAGTAATATTGAGAGTTTCAGGCTCAAGCCAGCAATCATTCTGAAATTTACTATCACTTCAGATCTCCTACAGTGTTTCCTCCAGACTTTTTGCCAATGTCCACAGCCCCATATTCAGTGTGATGCTGAGATTCTGAAGTCCCCAATGTTGGGTTATGGCCAAGTCAATAGCTTTAGGGGGCTCTGTACAACAGGCTACGTTTGTGAGTTGTACTGCACAGTTATGACTATAAGCAATGTTCACTCAATGTTTGTGTGTTTTTATGTCCTCTTTCACTACTTCCTGTGTGTGCTGTATTGTCATACAGTTGTCCCTCAGAATTCTTTTTGGCTTTGTTTTTCTTAATTGTGAATACCGGGAGGAGGTGACCCAGGCATCTTTTTCTCTATACTATCTGTACTATCCCACAGGTCTCTTCATTGTGGTTTTGAATCACAAATTTCCCTGATGACAAATGTATGTACTTTTTATTTGCCTATTGGCCATTTGTATGTCTTCATTGAAGAAGTGTTTATTTATGATTGGGTTGTTTTATTTTTGTTGAGTTATTTGTATGCTATTTTTTATATCTTGTACACTGTTCAAAAGGGTTTTCCATTTGATAGGGTGTATTTTTAAATTAACAATCTTTTTCTTGCTATGTAGAAACACTTCAGTTAGTTATAGTTCTGTCTTTTTTTTTTTTTTGCTTTTGTTTGCCTTGCTATTGGAGTACCCAAAAACTTTACTGAATCCAATATTGCAGAATTTCCTTTCTTTAATTAATTTTGAGTGAATTTTTGTGTATTGTGTGAGATAGTGGTCTATTATCATTCCTTTGCTATGCTATGACTATACAGTTTCCTCAACACCATTTGAAGACAATTTCTTTTCTCTATTGCATACACTTGTCTCCCTTGTTGTATCCATTTAAGTTTGCATTTATTTATGCATTTTTAATTCTATCCCATTGATTTGTTTGTGTGTTCTTATCCCAATACAGTATTGTTTTGATTGCTATAGCTTTGTAGAATAATTTGAAGTCTGAATGTAGGATATCCCAATCTTTTCTGTCAGAGTTGTTTTGGCTAATTGGGGTCCTTTGTGTTCCATATAAATTTTGATAATAATTTTCTTGAAATTTTGCTGTGTTTGCATCAAATCTGTATATCATTTTGGAATAAGATAACCATTTTAACAATGTTTATTATTCTAATGCATAAGCAAGAAAAAAGTAAACATGTACAACATAATGTATCTTGATGCCTTTAAAAGGTGTGTTACTTTATTTCTGATGTTACAGGCTTTTAATGGTGTTGCAATGTGAGTAACAGGGAGCTTTGCAATTGAGGGTCCTGTTATTTTAACAGAAATAACAGCTTATTAGATCCTAACATTGTTCTAAGATCACCTGTATTAGTCTATTTAATCCTTACAACAAATTATGACATTTACTATTGTCATTAATAATAGCTCCATTTCAAAGTGAGGAGTTAAAGGCAAAGAAGAATTAAAATAGTGGTCTAATTTCATGTAATCGCTATTGGTAGCTGCCAGTGTCTTGCCTTTCAGGTAATTTCAGGGCCAGAGGCAGGTGCAGCAACCAGGTCTCTGCAAAGTTCTTTGGCTTCTCTTCTCTCTCTGGAAGCCAGGAACAGGATCCTTGTAAGCTGTCGCCTTTCCTGCCTTATGTTCTCTTTCAGGGTCCTCCACACCACTAACTTATTGGCACATTTTCATTACTAAGTGACCGATGAGACCATTTGGACCATTAGCACATTCTTGATTTTGGATCTAAATAATTAACTAATGAGCTGTTTGAAACCAATTGATTCATTTAGTTCACACTTGATCAGTCCAATTCTATGAACTAGGCACCAAATATAAAAAGGAAAACTTGATGCCTGTATCTCTCTGACCACAGAGAGATACAAAGAATCATAGCTAGAATTAGCCTCAGTGGGGCCAGAGACACTCTGCACCTGCAAAACCTTCAGCATCACTGCTGGCCTCTGTCTGCAGACTAAGCCCCAGTGGGGCCACTGGTGGACAGTAAATTGTCCACCACCTGTTTTCCACCAGTGCTTCCTACAGGTTTGTCAGGCCCGGTCTGGAGCCCTGAGAGGGGAGGGGTGGTTACTTTGGCACTCAAACTTAGCTAGCACCAGGCTGTCAATCCAGGCTGGACCACTGATACGGGCCTCTGTGTAGCCATCCTGCAGCCTCCCACTGCAGGGCAGCTAGACTTGCCTAGGGAGATTTCAGGGTATAGAGCTCAAACCTGGGTTTTGTTGTTAAGGGAGAGGGGAGTAGAAGGGAGAAAGAGGAAAGCAGGGGGTGGTGCTGCAACTGGGGAGGCAAGCAGGAAACTACCAGTGCTGCTCAGGCAGCTGTGGGAAAGACCAGGTCTTGTCCCATGGCTTGTGCTGCAGGCTCGGGGTTCATAAGGGAATGGGATACTTAAAAAGACCAACTAGTATCTCTTAAATATGTTCTTTTTCTAAAACAGTGTGTTTAAACATGTACAACATAATGTATCTTGATGCCTTTAAAAGGTGTATTACTTTGTGATTCTTATATGTATTAGTCTTCCTACCTATTCATCTCTATCTTTATACATCTGTTGTTCCTTAATATTTAACTCATTACTATACTAGTGACTTAAAAGGATCCCAGCTCTATTAGAAACTGCCTGAGAATATACATCATATTTTTATCCCCAAGGTTTAGCAAAATATGAGTGGAGGACATATTCAATAAGCATTTACCTAAAGGGTGAATAGACCTCCCCTTCCTAGGTATTACTGTATATGGACACTTGATTATGACTTTACAGTTAATATTCTGGTGATCAGAGTGGTAAATTTCACTTCTCGGAGATCAGGTTAATATCACTCCGTGGAGAGTTGCAATAATGAGACAAATTTCTATGTGTGTGCAACTTGTTTTATTTGTAATGAAGACCCAGGAAGTTAAGAAGATATTATGTCTTTTTTGCAGAAATGAGGCAATTATTGTTAAAGATGTATTATGCAATAATCTCAGTAACCCAAACAGACTGTGAGAATATACTGGGAATATAAAGAGTATCAAAATTTACCAACAAGTGATTTATCAAGGGATATAAACAATTCCTGCTGCTAATGAGGCAAAGATAGTATTGTTTTACTTGATTATTTTAGCCAAAGAAGAGGCAACTAAAAATATCCAGTGACATAGCAGGTCATAATCCTTTTCTGTAAGGTCTTAGTTGTTTCTACACCCAACTTTGCAGAGCAGGATTTAATACTAAAACTCTAGAAACAAAACTATTGGCAAATGATACAAACAGATGGGAGAACTGAGTCCTAACCTCTTTACAACTTATCACCTCTTTATTCCCAGTACAGTCAGATGCAGGGAGTGAACCTCAGGCTATCTTAAGAATGAAAAGAGTGGTCATGATCTCCTCTGGGTCTACCCTCTGGAGACTCTGAGTTCTGTTTTGAACTGCAGCCACTGTGATGGTCTGACTCTCCAATCATGATTTTCCTGCATATTGAGGTCCATCTAATGCAAATGGTTACTTTCCAGTGAAACAGAAACTGGAAGTGCTTGATCAGAATTCTGATCAAGTTAAACTTCAGATCTCTATCTTAGTCTGTGCTAAAAACCACAAATCTGGGTGGCTTATTAAGTCCTGTTAAAAAAACGCCGCCTTCTTCTCCTGTCTTCTGCTTGAAGACAGATTGCAATGTGATGATCAGTGGAAGAGCAAAAGAGGGAAACTGCATAACCCCCCCCCCCACTAGATCTCCTGGTCCCTCACTTTGAGGACTTCCTCTGCCCCCAACAGCCACTCCTAATCTCCACTCTTGAGACTTCCTCTCCCTGACTCACTTGTTCCCATGATCCCCTGTTGGTCTCCTTCCTTGTTACTTCTTGTCCAAGTGTCCTGTTCTTTCCCTTCATATCACTTATCATCAGTTTTAATCATAATCTGTTTCTTCATGGTTAAAGTCTGCCTTCTCAGCTGTTGGTAAGCTTTAATTCATAAAGGCCCATGGGTTTTGCTCACATTGTGGCCCCTGGATGACAGAAGGTTGGATATAGATAAGTTTCTATTAAATGAACAAATAAATGCAAATGAACATAAGATGGATAAATTCATGGAGGAGTCCCATATAGAATAATGATAGTTGTCTAGAATGAGGAGACGATATAGGGTATGCTCCATTATGACTGACCCCCAAATTGAAAGTGTAATCGAATATATTGTTTTTTTGGAAGTGCTCTAGAACCAGCTAGATGACCACTTATCAGACACTTTTATGGAGTAGGGAGGAGATTCCTGCATTAAAAGGGGGTTGGTCCTCAGAGCCTCCCTGGTGGCACAGGGGTTAAAGTCAGCATTATGAAGCTATCTGCAGCCATTGAAGCCTGTGTTTATTTTTCTATGGTCATCAGAAAAGCTAACACCAGTGGTTGCACTGGGGAATGGGGTAGTGTTGTAAGAGATATGTAGCATGTCTTTGCAATTGGGTCATGGGTTAAGTAGCCTCCCTGATGGTGCAAGGGGTTAAATCTGAGCACTATGTAGCTGTCCTCAGTCACTGTAGCTCATGCTCCCTGACCAGGGAGGTGACCCACATGGTGTAGCGGACCTCTCCTGATTCGCCTGCTTCTCCCATCTGTAGTGTATTGCAGTCAATCTGCCCATTCTGCTCCTCACTCTGTCTCTCTCAGAGACAACCCTCATGCTATGGCCTACACCACCCCAGTTCTTGTATGTATAGATAAATAAATTTTTAAAGAATAAAAAAAATTAAATATTAAATAAATAAAAGGGAGCTGGTCCAAATAGTAGCTGAGGATATTTGTATGATACTTGATCATTTTTCTGTTGACTTGGCAGTACAATTGATGTTACTTGTTCTTTTATTTTTCCTCTTGAATATGCTGTTGGCTGATATATCTCTCTACTCCACTTTCTTTACTGGGAATATAGATGAAGTCTTGTCAGAAAACTTTTTGGACTATAAGAACCGTGGAGTCAATGGTTCTCATCGAGGCCAGATAATATGGAAGATTGATGCCAGCTCTTACTTTGTGGAACGTGAGTACATTTTGCATTCTTGTTTCTCAGGATAAAACAATTCAATGATTTTGTTCTTTGTTCTGTTGCATTGCTTCCCATAAAATGTGCTCTGTAAAACATTGATTTAAATGAGATGCTTAAACATTATGAGTATTGGGTTCTAGAGCAGTGAGCAATAACCATTTAACCAGCCCAAAGGACCACTCCATTAATTAAAATGGAAAGTTTTTTTTAAATTTTATTTTATTATTATTTTTATTTTATAATAGTTTATTTTTACATCACTTTGTACTTTTTTTTTCCCATCTAATCCCCGTGGGTTTCCCATCACCAAGTCACCCGTGAGCTGTCAACATAATCTTGTGCACTTCCCTCCCCACTCCCCCGTTTTTGATCCCATTCTCCACTCCACCCCCACAAAATGTCTTTAGTATATGGCTGTTCATTATTCTTGTTATTTTCTTGCCTGGTCCATTATACTCCTGTTATGAGTGAAACCATCCAGTATTTTTCTTTCTCTTTCTGGCTTATCTCACTAAACATGATCTTTTCCAGCTCCATCCAAGTTGCTGCAAAAGACATGTGTTTCTCTTTTTTGGTTGCTGAATCATATTCCATTGTATATATGTACCACATCTTTTTAATCCAGTCATCTAATTTTGGGCATTTGGGCTGCTTCCATGTCTTTCCAATTGTAAATAAAGCAGCAATAAACATGGGAGTGCAGGTATCTTTTTCAATCAATGTTTTTGTATCTTTTGGGTAGATACCTAGGCGTGGGATTGCTGGGTCATAGGAAAGCTCCATGTTTAGCAGTTTGAGGAACCTCCAAACAGTTTTCCATAGTGGTTGTACTAGTTTGCATTCCCACCAGCAGTGCAGGAGAGTTCCTTTTTCTCCACATCTTCGCCAACATTTGTTGTTGCTAGTTGTTTGAAGATGTGCCATTCTCACTGGGGTGAGGTGGTATCTCACTGTGGTTTTAATTTGCATCTCCCTTATTTCAAGTGATGTTGAACATAAAATGGAAAGTTTTTTTATGCCTATTCATAAACCTCTGGACTCTGGGCCTTATAACTAATGTCCCTTAACTGTCACCACATGGCTTTCTCATGACTCTCTTCAACTTTGCCTTCTGTATCCTGTCTTCCACTTTGACTTTGTTTGACTCAGTCCTTCAAAATTCTGTACTCATGACCCCAAAATGTTGGGGATATTCCATATTTTTGACACTGGCTACAATTATTCAGAAATCTCAGGGCTCGCATTTTTTCTTGCTGAAGCTGAAACCTCTCTGCCCAGCTGTCAAGACACAATATAAAATTCATTATCAACTCCATTCTCCAGCTAACACCATTGCCCTATTATGATAACCTTTTCCAATATTCTACAAATGGCATCATTAATCATAAAAACATGGGTAGGCTTGACTTGAAGATAAACAAATTCTCTAGCTAATGGTACCAAATGTATTCTTCCAAAAAGAACAAAAAAATGTTAAAACTTTGCATTATTAATGAATATTAACATAATAGTTAACTGTATGTTTCAACCTACATTGGAAAATTGATGGGTCAGCCTTTCTTTACATATCCATATTCTTCCTTTAGATTCTTACTAATTGAGAAATAGAAACATGGTGCAATTTAGTATCAAAATACAGTGTAAGCTCATAATAGACTAGGCAAGAGTACAACTTGCAATTTTTTTCTCTTTGTAAAATCAAGGAAATAAGTATTAGGGTAATATGAAGTGTCATGACTGCTCTTCACTCTTCATGAGCCAAAAAGAAAAGGGGAACTTAGTATATACGTCTAGCAATGTGCTATTATTTTCAAGGCAGTTTTTCAAGATTTCTGTGGCACAATTATTTTCTGTATCTTTAATTCAAATAGCCAGCAATGTAATGTAATTACCTGTATCAGCACTATGAAGACACACTTTAATATGATAGAGATATAAAATCAACTCTGAAAATTTAAAAAAAAATCATAATTGAATGAAGTTGTATTCAAACTTACTAAGTAGCAGTATACTAAATAAACACATGCTTGCAAAGGATATATTCAGTAGCTAAATGTTGAACACTTTAGAAAAATGGCACGTTTAAATGTTTCAGTGAAAACTTGAGAAAAATCTACTCTTTTCTCTACCTCTTGGAACAGAGAACTCTCATCCTTTGGGGAAATTGCAGAAAGTAAAATTGAAAGGTGAATATTTTCATCTTTCAAATATATTAAATGAGTGGTCTGTGCATCATTATATACAAAAGCAATATACATTTTCAAAAGTAAAAATAAATATCAAGACAAAGCTAAATTGAGTTTGCAAATGATTTTATTTTTAACTTACTGGGCAAATAAACCAAGTTTGTTAAACTTTAGGAGGTCAATGCCTTATCCATTAGGTGACCGGGGCTTTTGTTAAACTTTAAATTACAGTGAACTATAATTTTAGGCAACTGAATACATAAAAATTATACATAACAGGCCATGTGACCTATATTTAATGTGAAATAATTTGTTTTGAAAATGTACCAAGAAATAGTAGAAAACTGTATATACAAAATGTTTTAATATGGCAGTTCTTCATTAACAGCAAATTATCAGAGGTCCCCTTGTTATAATAAAAATATTGAGTACAGAACATTATCTAGGCTACAGTAGTTTCTATTATGAATCAATGCAACCTCTCTATAGTAATGAAAACATTGATAGTAATAAAAGCAAGGCCAGTTATGCCTTCTTAAAGAAAATTTTAAAAAAATGGTTGAATATTGATTGCCTGAGTTTAATATAAAGTTATTCTTTCCACCTTAGGGTTAAACTAAAATAATAAAGTAGAATGAAGTTTTAATTTTATTTACCATTTTCTCTTCTTATTATTTCCTTATGAGAGTGGTGGTCTGGTGTTGATTATGCGGAGTCGAAAAGTACATCCCTTTAGGTGCTATGATCCAACTTAAATTTAGGTAATTTATTGATTTTATTGATTTTTTTTTTAATTTGGCATGATTAAATCCATCAAATGTTTTACCATAGTGGGAGCATTCAAAACAAATATTTGTACTCTCCAAGGAATTACATGTAAGATAGAATACAAAAGAAAATAAAGCCTAGAATTGTCTTCTATTGTTGGCATAATTTTTACCTATTGGACATATGACTCTGAACAACTAATTACAGTAATAATTGCTGTAATGTGAGAACTGGAAAGACATAAATTTTAACACACCTAAGAAAGAACTACTGAAATTTTAATTTTACTCCATCTAATAAAGCCTGACAATGTTTTTCTTTTATTGCTCTCATTTACTATTTTCTAAATATGTGCAGGCAGACTGAGCAGGGCTAGTCTCAAGGGCTCAGAAGCAGTAACTGCAGCCCTTGTTATCTGTGTGCCCCAAAGAGAAATAAGCCCCACAATACCAGGGCTTGCACTGTCACTGCCAAGAGTGTTGATTTGACAGGAAACACCTCCTTGTATTGATGTTTGGCCAGGTTTCGATGATTGAAACTAATCATCGGTGGCAAGAAAAGTAGTGACCGGCAGTGGCCAAAACAGTTTCTCCCACAGCAGGCCCCTTTCTCCATCCGCTCACCCTTTGTGTCATGTCATAATGTTATTACCAAAGTGAGTGTCACCTTCTCACAACTGTCCAGACATAACCCAGAAATCTGCAGTGCCCTCCCCTGCCCTGCCTTCCTTACCACACCGCCCTACTCTTCTTTCTGTGCCCAGAGCAGCCCCTCTCCTGTCACCAGGTCTCCTCTCTCCTCCAGGTCATTTCCTCACATCTAGCCTCTTCTCTGACTGCCAGATTCACACCCAGATTACTGCATCTCATTTCACCACTCCCTGCATTTAAGGGAATGACCCTCCTCTTTCAGCACTTCCTTTCCAAATGCCTTTTCCTCACTCCTCCCAAATTAAAAAGCAATGATTCCCTAATTACAAGTAAAAGAAAATCCAAGCATCTAGTGCAGCTGTAAGGTTTTTAAATTGTTTTAATTTTTTAAAATATATTCATTACATTAGCCTTCGTTTTTTTGTACAATATATGATTCCCTCATGAAATTTCCATGACCAATTCACCTGTGCACTATCACCACAGATCCTGTTATTCTTCCCACTCCTGTCCAGATCTCCTACATTGCTGGTGGGAATGCAAACTGCTCCAACCACTATGGAAAGCTGTGTGGAGGATTTTTAAGCTTCTAAAAATAGAACTTCCATATGATCCAGCAATTTCACTACTAGCTACTATCCAATGAACACAAAAACTAATTCAAAAGGACGCCTGCACCCCTATGTTTAAAACACAATTTACAACAGATAAGCTATGGAAGCATCCCAAATGCCCAAAAGCATGTAGAGAAACAAAATAAGGAATTAAAAAAAAAAAGCAACTATAATAAAAGCAGGAGAAAGATCTGGACAGCTGTAAGTTCTTAGCCATACTCCTTAAGCATGAGCAGGTAAACTTTACACAGGCAGGAGGTCAGGAATTTTCTTCTCACTCAACGTTTCCACAGCTGGTTTTCAAGTGAGAGGCTGGTCTGCTCAGTGTCCACTCTGGTGTGGTTCTTTCCCCTAAGATCTTGTTTCTTTCATGTATAAAATCTAATGTATGTCCCCAACTAGCTGACTACACGAGATGGATGTTCAATCCCCAAGAAATGCCAGTCAGGTGTCTGGTACAGCATGATCTGTTGTAAGTAAAAGGGCTTAGAATAGGGTTATAGTACCTTTCTCTAGTTAGAGCTTTGTTTTACTGCTCCGGGCATGGACATTGATGCAGGGGTGACAAGTTTGAATTGAATGAAAAATTTCTGTGGCAAAATGCGTTGGAGCCAGAGTTGAAGGAAGGACACTCAAGGAAAAGCAGGACTTTAGAACTAGCTGACACCCCCATTAGCATTTCTGGCACTGGTGTTCTTTCCTGCACTGCTAGCCTTAAGGCTGCCCAGAATCACCAGGAGACATCAGGTCAGCAATGCTAAAGGCTCAGATGACACCTTGTCACAGTCTTTTATTTGAACCTGGCTATATTTCCACAGGGCTGCCCAGATTTTAGAATCAGTATGAAAAAGAACTGCATTATGGCTGCCATTTTCAGTCATTGTATTTCCAAGTTGTCTGCATGTTCAGTGTAATAAGCATTTAGTCATAGGCACCTCATAATGCAATTTTAATATTGTTATGTTGTTACTCAAATTTCTTAGTTTTTGAGAAAAAAACATACAGTTTACAGCAATACTTCTAAAATTCACTTTCACTTTTATATGTCCTTTTACCACACAGTTTCCCTTATGTCCCTTCCACCTAAACTTCTCCATAAATCGGTTTCTAGTCATAACTCACAATCATACTGCTGTGCGCCTCTTGATTTCTTCCACATTAAAACAATAACAACAAATCATAAAATAAGCAATTTTTTTAGAGCAAATTCACTGGTACTGATAGCAGAAGGAATCCAAGTCATCAAATTGTTAATCACTCTCTTTAGCAGATCATAGGGAAATTGTTGATAATTCAAACAATAATTCTTTGTGCCTGTGTGCTGCCACATATTTTAGATTAAACATCTCAAATGCTAATGGAATGTAGAAGTAATATAAAAATGAATAAACTGAACCAGTTACAGATAACTCCTTGGAGGAAGCCTTGCTGAAAGAACAGGGTGGAGGACTTTGTCACTGGTGTAGGCATTATAAGAGCCTGTAGGTCAGTCAGGTTGATCATAACTCTGGAACAAAGAAGAGAGCTGTAGTTGGCTGGAGGAAACTCAGGATAAGCAGAATTACATAAAAGATTACCATGCTTAGATTTTATATAGTATAAGTAAACACTTATAATTTATTTTAAGGATGATATAAACATGCCTTTGAGGACATATTCATGCAATGAAATTTATCCATCTTCAGTAAGCTCAGCTGTGAATTGATGGCATTGGGGGAAAGGGGCAGAAAGAGGTCAGAGAGGGACTGTGGCTGCAGTTTGATCTTGGTCTGGGCTCTAGAGGCCAATCTAAGAATGTAGCAATGAGAAATAGCTGGAGAGGTCAGGGGGTGCTGTTGGGACGCAGGAAAGAAAGGACCTAGTAGTGAGGACAGCAGGCTCATCCTCAGTTCCCTGTCAATGTGAAGAGCCAAACTAGTGTGTCCCTGTGGCCTCCACGGTGCCATATGGGTTGTCTCAGCACTATAATTGCTCTCATCATTGCAGCTTGAGTTTTACTCCCAGCCAGCCAGGAATCTAACCCACCTGGGGCAGACCTCTCCTGCCTTGACCACTGCTCCCCTAGCAGTATATTTCAATAGACCTGCCTGTTCTTCTCCCCACTCTGTCTATGGGACTCCTCTCACCCTCCACACCTCTGGCCTACACTCCAGTTCTTCTACATATAAATACAAATCAATTAATCTTTGAAACAAAACAACAAACTTGTATCCAATTATTTATTAGTCAAATGTCAAATATTTTGGTACATTGGGCAACAATATTAATTTTCAACACACAGAGGTATTAGTTATTTTGATTTTTACTCATTTGTTTTGGCAACAGTCTATTTTCTTCTTCATTTTTTATTATTGAAGAGTTTGTTTTTACATCATTTGGTGCCTTTTTCCATCTCAGTTGTAATCCCTGTGGACTTCCCATCACCAAATCACCCGTGTGCCATCACCGTAGACCTATGCACTCCCCCTGCCATTTTTGATCCCATTCCCCACTTCAACCCAGTACAATGTCTCTAGTTTATAGTTGTTCATTATTATTATGCTCCTGCTATGAGTGAAACCATCAGGTATTTTTCTTTTTCTTTCTGTCTTATTTCACTAAGCATGATCCCTTTCAGTTCCATCCATGTTGCTGCAAAAGTCATGAGTTTATCTTTTTTTTTTGATTACTGAGTAATATTCCAATGTGTATATGTACCACATCTTTTTAATCCAGTCATCTACTTTTGGGCATTTGGGTTGATTCCATGTTTTTCCTATTGTAAATAAAACAGCAATAAACAATAAGCAATAAACAGGTCTTTTTGAATCAGTGTTTCTGTGTCTTTTGGTAGATACCTAGGAATGGGATTGCTGGGTCATATGGAAGCTCCATTTTTAGCAGTTTGAGAAACCTCCAAACAGTTTTCCATAGTGATTGTACTAGTTTGCATTCCCACCAGCAGTGCAAGTGAGTTTCTTTTTCTCCATATCCTTGCCAACATTTGTTGTTGCTAGTTGTTTTAAGATGTGCCCTTCTCACTGGTGTGAGGCAGTATCTCATTGTGGTTTTAATTTGCATCTCCCTTATTATAAGTGATGTTGAACATTTTTTCATATGCTTGTTGGCCATCTGCATTTTCTCTTTGGAGAAGTGACTTCATAACTCCTCTTCTACCCATTTTTTTTTTTTGATGGGGTTGTTTACTTTTGTCAAGATTCATCAGTTCTTTGTAGTTCTTTGTGATCAATCCTTTAGCGTTAGTATTGTGTGAGAGAGGTGTTAGTTTTTTAGCTTAAATCACAGACCATAAAAGAGTGACTAAGCATCATCACCAAAACACATAGTTCAGTCTGGAGAGGTCTGCTGCCCCATGTGGGCTGAAGTGATATTAAGCTGGCTTCCAAATCTTCATGAACTTAGATTCCACTTCCTAACCCTTACAACTTCTCCTTGTAGAGCCTTGAGACATTTGTGTTGTGAGAAACCCAAAGTGGCTGAAGGAGACGTTGCACATGGCCAGCCCAGGTGCTCCAGGTTCCCTATTGGGACACAACAGAGGTTCAGCACAGCTGCTTTTCATCACAACAGCATGTGATATCCCAAAGAATGACTGCTCAGCTGAGCTCTGTCATCTCTCAGGACTTTGAGAGTTGATTATACAGTGTCATTTTAAGTCATGAAGTTTTGGGTCTGTAGCAATATCTAACAATATCTGAGAAACCAAAAGAGTAGCATCATGGGAGTCAAGGGAAGATACACTCAAAGAGGGCGTCCTCAGCACCCCCTGGGGGTGCCCATAGAGAAGTTAGGGAAGATATGGTCTATGGTGCACCTGCTGAGTGTTGCCATGTGCAGGTTGTGGTGATATTTATATATAAAAAAAATCTAACTGATGAGAAGAGTGACCAGTTTATCCTGGCTTGTCCAAATGATCCTGGAAATAAAAACCCTAACCCCAGGAAATCTCTTAGTCATGGGCACACTGGCACATGGGGGTCTTCTTATAAATCTGCATTGATGGAAAGGAGGTGCCTCAAGCCTCAGCTTGAAGCTTGCCAAGGTTCATGATGCCAGCAGATGAGAAAAATCTCTGAAAGCTCCAGGTAGGGCAAGAAGTGACCATTTATTGAATTAGCAGAAGATATATATAGCAGTAACATGGGCAGCATCCAGAGGCCAGGTGGGTGGCCAGCATGATACATGGCTCCTCAGGTACCCTCAGGCTGCCTCAACCCTGGCAGGGCAGCAGTGGCAGTGGCAGGGCAGTAGTCAGTAGTAGTCAGTGGCAGTGACAGTCAGTGGTGGCAGTGGCAACACCCCTGGCTTCAGCTGCAGTAGTGTAAGGGGGAAAGGATGTCCTGAATGAACTCTACAGATACAAGCTTCATGGACTCCCTCCCACCCCTGATACTAGAACTGTTATAGGGCAGTCCAATGTGAACTGGGTGCCTGTTTGTGTGTTCTCACCTGTGGGCTTAAAATTCAGTTGTATTGCAGGCACACACAAAAAGGGTCAATAATTTACAAAGGGAAAAGGAATAGTTACAACCCAGGGAAAGAGCGAGAGATACAAGTTAACTAGAGCATCCTACCAGCTCCACTGACTGGAGCTCCAATACACTTGATAGCTCACGGGCCAAATGACCAGTCACAAGCCACTAGTTCAGAGAACACCCCACGGTCCAGAGAGCCACGTGGTCCAGAGAGAACCCCACGATCCAAAGAGAGAGAGAGAGAACTTCTCACATTGTTCTCTTATATACCCCCCAAAGTCCCAGAATGCCTGCTTAGCTCTTCCCTTGGGCCCTGACAGTTCTCTCCATGGTATTGTTGGGAGTTGTAGTTTACTGGATTAGGGGGTGGAGCCCACAAGACTCTGCAGTGTTCCTTCAGGACATCCTTTAACCCTAATAGAACTACAAATCCCGTCTATACCAAAAAGAAGCACTCTGGGTGCTGAGGGTGGAGCTAAGCAGCCAGGTTTGGAGATAAAACCAACATGTGGACCTTGGGGGTCTCTTGGCCTTGTGGCTCATGGCTTGTCTCTTGGCTCTTCATTGGTTTTCAGCATGCTATTGGGGTTCCAAGTCAGTGGAACTGGTAAGACACATCAATGCACTCACCTCTCTCTTTCCCTGAGCTAATTCATTTCCCTTTTTCCTTGTAAATAAACCCATTGTTGACCTTGTGTGTGTGCACCTGCAGTTGAATCTTAAGCACACAGGTGAGTACCCACAGCCAGTCTTCCCAGCTGGTTTGCCCTGTAACAGTAGCAGTGTGCCCCACCCTGAGAATGCTCGTTGCTTTTCTGATTGATAGACAACACCAGAACAGGGCCAAATTTATGCTAGGTTACTGCAGTGCCAGCTTACGCAGGGTAGATTCATTATCTACTCAGGCAGAAGTTAAAGAAGAATGCTGGAACCTCAGTGGATTTTTCAAGCTTTAATGTCCAGTTTCAGGGAAGCAGGTAAACAGGCACACCAAGCAGGAAGGCTGGCATGCAAAGCAGTAGGCACAGGCCAGGGAGGGGGATAGGAGTGCAGGGAGACTGGCAAGCCCACAGCCCCCAGCCCCCAGCTTGTCTTTACACTCTGGGGTTTCACCTTTTCTGTAGTCACGCCATTTGTCCACTTGTAGCCTCAGATGCCACTCCACTGTTTTTATTCAGCCTCCTGGTTCAGGTGTGTACACTCACTCGCGCTCTCAGGCCCCATGTATCCATACTCAGGCACGCATGCCCTCGCTCAGAGCGCTTCCTGCAGCAACAAGATCAAAGCCTCAGGTGATGGCTGCAGAGGCTATTAGTGCATAAAGTCTGATTAATTTATTTACTTTTCAGTTAGGTAAGTATGTATCATGCATGGGAACTATACATATATATATTAGTCTCTGTTTTCCACACATGGGGGCTATATCTCAAGGCCACATGTTATGTACTAGGCCACTTGCTGTAAGGTCATGGTGATAAACAGCCTGAGAAACCCTGAGAAAGCTTTCTTCACTCACCCCCCAGGAGGCAAGTACACAACACACCCCTCCAGGAAGGCAGCTGTGCAAGGGAAGCTGATGTGGCAGCATAAGAAATAGGATACAGATGAAGTTGTGTATTGTGTGAGTGTAAGGAGTCAGAAAGAGTCCTCACCTTTTTTTTTTTTTT
>NW_004567106.1:649999-665936 GCF_000260355.1 Condylura cristata | reverse complement strand
AGGTCTGCCACGCCATGTGGTCACCTCCGGGGCAGGCAGGAATCGAACTCATGCGGAAGTGGCTTTAGCTTCTCAGTGCTGTGCTCTAACCCGCTGCACCATAGGGAAGTCAGGAGTCCTCACTTTTTAGCACTTGCGTATGTCCAATTCTTGGCATTTTTTACACTTTCCTTTTATGTGAATGAAAGCACCATGAAGTGGGTGCTCTTGTAGCACAAATCTGGATTTACCCCAGTCATAGAAAAGATAAGTGAGACTTAGGAATGGTGAGGTCAGGGCTGTGAGAGGCTAAATTTGCAGGAGTGTATGTGGGGCAGGCAAGTGGACTGACCTAAGACATTGCATCTATGCCTGTGTCACCAACCTGTCAGGTTGGTGAAACTGTGTAAAGGGCATGAAAATCTGCTTACCATGGTGTCTAAAACATAGAGGCATAAGATGGCTTTGGTCACTCTAGGAGGGCCACACAATCAAACCTGTTGGTTTATTCTGGAGGATCTGCATGTGGTCATAAGATCAAACTAGGGATTTGACAAATGTTGGGCTACTAAATTTTTGATCATAGGATGCAAGTCAGATAACTAAAATAAAGCCTTCCTCCCATCAGGTGATTCTGAGTAGGGGCTCAGTAGATGTCACCAAAAAAGAAAAAACCTGTAGAGAAAGTCAAATTAGAAAATAAAAGACCCCAAGCACTTACTAATAGAAATTCAGGATATCCTCCATTTCCATGTACTTCGTCTATGTATGTAAATACCATTTGTGTCGACATTTACAACAAAATAAGGTCAAAGTAAAAATCACAACTTCAATGCTACATAACTTCATTTTAAAAGAGAACATTTATTTTTTTAAGATTTATTTTTATTTATTTATAAATACTAGAACTGGGCCACAGGTGTGGGAGGTGAGAGGATTCACCAAAGACAGAGTGGGGAGCAGAACATGCTAACTGACTAAAATACACAGTTGAAGAAAGCAACAGGCTGCCTAGGAAAGTTTTGTTGAGCCATGTGAGTCAGCTCCCTGGCCGGGGTGGGGGGGTGCAGGTAGAATTTGTGCTGCAGTGGCTGGTGACAGCTTCTTTTTATTGAGACTCAACACCTTGTACCACCAGGGAGGTCCCTATATAACATTTGCAGATTTTTTTCATTGTTAGTTTTCTTATTGTTCCACTCTTTAGAGCTGCTTAATAAATACTCATTCAGTTAATGAATTAAGCTAGTACTCAGATCAACAGTGATGGAATATGAGACTTATGCTCAAGGACACTGAGGTTAGTTTTTAATCTTTCCACAGTTGGCTCCTGAGCCATGTAGAGGAAGAGATAGAGAAATATGGGTGGAGAGAAGAAGCCAGTGGTCACTGGTCCTCAAATGGCTCAAGGGTTCCACAGACCTACAGAACTTCAGGGAATAAGGAGGTGGCAGAGAGATACCACCTTTTAAAGCAGACCATTCTGCTCACTGGCAAACAAGGCCCACACCGGGAAGCTGATCAGCTGATTTAGCAATTCCTACTTCCTTGATTGAGGCCTGGTGCCAGAAGACCAGTCAAAGAGGATTTTTCCCTTTACCCACTTCATTCCCAACTTAAACCTACCCTCTTAAACTCCCCAATGCATTCAGCCAATTTCTTGGCCATGGACAGCTGCAGTGTCTTGGTGAGGACATGCATGCCTTCCCTGTACTTGTCACAGCTGCTGTGTACCTGTCTGGGGTCTACACAGGCTTACCCCCAGGTGTTTCTATCAGCCAAGACCGGTCTTTAGTGAATTCTAAGGTAATTTCCAAATGGTGACAGCTACACTATTCACATCAGTTTTGGGCAACCAGATAAGAGTTCAGAGACCAAATAATATAAAAAATATATAAACCCCTTGCAAAATCTCATTATGGAAGACTCTGATGTCTCATGTTTCTCACTTTCCTAAAATTGCATAGTGATAGCATAACCAAAAAACACTGCGAAACCACCAACACCCACATAATCTAGATACAAAATGCGGCAGCTGCTAATCTGAACCTCACTTCCCTCTTTCCAAGCAAATTAGAGTTTGCAGAATCAGGTCTGTATTCAGATTCTTCCCTCTCCTGGGGCTCCATCCTGGGCAACTTTATCTTCAATTTCCAGCTCAGCTTAAGCACCAGTAGATTGATAAACAGATGCTGCCATAACCCCAGCCTGGAAAGGAATCAGAAAATCCAGAAACTTGCCCAAGGGAAAAGGAAAGATGACCTGAAGCATTTTGATCCATACATGGGTAACTAATGAGCACTTTAAAATAAGCTCTAAATTGGCAGAGGTCACAAAGCAAAACAGATGCAGGGTAGGAGGAATCTCTAAAGCCTGTGATTTCTGCCAGTGACAGGAAGTGTAGAAATAAGGAAGTAGTTAACACTGGGATGTTTGTGTCTGATTAGTACTGTTTTCTGATGAACTACAAGCCTTTCTTGAAAAAAAGAACTTAGGTGCCCATCTCTCACAAGCTGTTTCTCATCACGCTCATTCACGCACACGTTCCACCAGTACTGTTCTTAGTCATTTCACATAGACTTACCTCTGAGCTACTCCCAGGAAGGTGTGATAAAAAGCCCCAGAGTAAAATTTCCAGTTTATTCATGTGACCTGTACATGCTAGATACTACATTTTAGAAAGGGAGATCATGCACATATATTAACCCAGACTTCATAGTCTTTGGGTGGAATTGATCACATATCCGATTTTTAATATTTTGAGAAATCTCCATGCTTCTATAAGCTATAAACCAGTATTACTACCAACAATAATATACAGGAATTTGGTTCTCTGCACAGTCTCATTAACTTTTATGTATTATGGTCTTTTTCATATGGGTCATTCTTAGGGATAATGATACAGGGCAGCAAGAACCACTAAAACTGGCCAAGGACACAACCCAAATAGTTTTCAGGTCACTGTCTGAGTTCTTTACCCACATGCACAATTGCAAGACTACTCAGACTCAGAAAACAAAGGGACTTATTTAACAAATTAGGGAAAAACAAAGAGTTACTGAGGCCAAAAATGACCTTTACTCTATCTAAAGTAAATGCTGTGGCCAGTGCTTTCCAGTCCTAAGTAAAAACAGTAAGATGGTATATTCCCACCACTGAGTATGCAGCACACCCCTCCTGAATAATAGGCCATGTGTCTAAGATGGCATATTCCTGGTAGCCATACTATAGGCCAGGTTCTGACTCTATGAAGACAACAAAAGATATAACAGGAGAAGCTCCATAAGATATTTGGATGCTCCAGCACAGCACCAGACAAGCGACACTCAAAACAATAGCAGCCAAATGACCCACAAGTAGCCACACTCATGCATCTCAGAAAGACACCTGGATCCATCTTTTTTGTCAGGCTGAAGCACAGTAAGATGCCTGGCTCTGCGTGTCCATCTTTTCCACGGGGCCACAGAGCCTTCTAAAAAATCAGCACAGCGGGGACCAAAATCTACTAACACAAATGCTGAACTACAAAGACTGGCTCCTTGCCCCCTTTTGCAGATATTTGTATCACTTATCTGTTGTTCCCCCCAACTTTTAGCATATTTTTTGGGGGCTATCTTTCCTAACCAGCAACCCCCTCCAAGAGGCACCACCTGTAACAGTCTTTGGCTTCAGCCACTGGTTACAGTATGAAGAAATTTCACTCCTAGGTGAAAATAACACAAAAACTAATTGGAAGGAATATGTGCACTTCAATGTCCATGACAGCACTGTTTACCTGAGCTAAGTTTTGGAAATGATGTATGAGTGTATTAAGAAGTTATGGTACATATGAATAATGGAATATTACTTAGCTATAAAAAAGTGGTGAAATATTACATTTTCAAAATGTGGATGGGAAAGAAGGGGGTCATCCTAAGCAAAATAATTCAGAAGGAGAAAGACAAATACCAGATTTCATTCAAATGTGTAACACAGAGAAACAAAGCAAAGTGTCATATATAACCAAACCAAAACAAACCCTGAAACTTTTGAAGCTACCAGAGGAGAAAGCGTAAATAGGGTAAGGAGTAAATAGGTACCCAATGGACTGTGTTGGTACTTTGGTGGGAGAGTAGTGGTAACATGCTCCTGAAGAGATGTGAATCTATTCCACTAAATCACATGCACTATTGTAACCAACATTACCTCTAAAAAAATGCAATTAAAAGTAAAAGTACTCTAAACAGAAAAGAAAATTATCCCCAGATTGGCTCATTAGTCCTGACTGACCCACTCCATGACCATGGTTAGTGCCTGCAAGACAGTTCCTGGAGGGTCTCGCAGACTCTGAAATCAAAATCAATGCCTCCTATCCAGAAATATTTCTTCCTAGAGAAAACAATTCCCAACCTGCAAATATTTTTTTATGAAATCCCATATCAACTGTAATACCATGTTCCTTTTCCAGAAAAAAAAATATTTATTTGCTGCAAAAGCTGTTTTTCCAGTGTCAGAGTTCCCCTAGAGGGACACAGCATCCAGTTACTGTATTCTAGAACAAAATCACCCACAACTGGGACAAGCAGAGTCCAAATTAATATGTATCATGCCAGATGGGCTGGCCATTTTGTATGTGGGTTTGAATTATCATGGTCTTTTTTCCATGTGCCAGGGAACTAAAATGATGGATAGTCTTTCTTAGTTCCAGAACTACAAGTCGGGTTGTTGTAGCCCATAAGATTCTTCCCCCAGAAATTATATCCCCACAGAAAGATGTCTCCCCATCTGCAAGTATGTCCTGGCTGAGCATCAAATTATGTGAAAATTTAATGATGGCTGCTAGAACCCAAAGGAAAAATTAGCAGGGGTAGAAGAGACATCCTGAGAGGAAAAGAGGAATTCAAGGAAAGCAGCCTTCTCTACAAGGGTGAATCTCTATACTTTTTGGCAGGGAATTCCCACCCTGAGAATTTCACCTTGGCATGCATCCCACTGGGCAGCTTTAGCAGCCCACTCTCAAGCTTAAAACATGGTTGCATGTAGTACATAATTCCAGGGGGCCATTTCTGTATATTTCCGTAAGAGTGGTGCCCTGGGAGCTGGTAATGCATCAGCTCTATTAAATAAGGATGCAGGAATGTCTGAGGGCCACATATCAAAAATGACATTCTGCTTTGTACTGTCATTGCTAAGATCTGTACATGGACCAGGACAAACCCTATTAGGGTTACAAAGGATTATTGTAGCCCTGCCAACCTTTCGAACAGTCATGGGTTTGAACTCTGGCCTCCTTTATCATGGTAATGCGTAATGCACTGAGAAGTAATATTTTATGCCCCAATGTCATTAAAACTTTTCATTAGTTGGAGCTTGAAAAATAGCCATATGATATTCATTTGTTGTTCTCACTGCAATCCAGTTTGAAAGCCAATATTCAGCTCTTTGTCCTAAACCACAAAAATTTCATTTAAAAAGTCATAACGAGATTGCTTTGGCCCCGTCCACCTGCCCTCTCAAAACACTACCTATTATAAACTTACACATTTGCCAGAGATACCCCTGTACTTACAAATAGGGGCCTTCCCTGGTGGTGCAAGGTTTAAAGTGCAGCACTATGAAGCTGTCTACAGACACTGCAGCATGAAATTGATCCCCAGTTGGGGACCTGACCCACATAACATGGCAGACCTTTCTTTTAGCTGCCTGCTGCTCCCCTCAGCAGTGTATTTCAGTACATATGCCTGTTCTGCTCCCTATTCTGTTTCTGATGAATCTTCTCACCCTTTACACCTCTGCCTGTACCCCAGTTCTTGTATGCATAAATAAATATACCTTTTTAAAAAGCAGTTAGATAAATAAAAGGAAAATACATATTTCCATAAAGGCCCCTAGAACACCCTTTAATGGTCAAAAAACTGGCTCAAGCCTTTTCTAATCGGCATAGACTATTGTTTTTCCATCTGGCCCTTCTATCTTCACCCCAGAAGCAATAGTGCCTACTTGCTGCTCTCTTATATCTTGGTCTGCCAGTCCTTGGGTCTTGTGGTTCATGTGTCCTTTCTCAAATCTGATACTTGTTCCTCTTCCATCTACCAGTCAAGATCCTTCTTGCCAATTGGATTGAAATAAAAAAGCTCCACTCTGTAATTTAGTGTAGGGAAAAACGTGGTACTGACTTTGTTGTGGTATCACTGTTGTGATATCACTGCACTTGGCCTCAGAGGATCCATTGGGGTCGCTCACTGCAGCCTAAATTCCTCAGGGAAACATAGGACAAGGTCAACAATCTCCACCCCAGAAGGAGGACCTAATGGTGCTAGCAACTATATTATATGTTGTTTCTTTTTCATTACATATACTGATTATTTACACTTTCTCTGTCTCTTACCAGGATTTTAAAAATTTGTTTGGTGATTTCAAATAATCAAACTTTAGATCTCTTAATCTTCTATATAGGTTGTTTTCTTCTCCTGCCCACTTTTATTTTAATTTTAGTTGAGGTAACATGAGTTTTACATCACTGTATTGATGCAGAGGTGTAGGG
The DNA here is from genome assembly GCF_000260355.1 of Condylura cristata. Lineage (NCBI taxonomy): Eukaryota > Metazoa > Chordata > Mammalia > Eulipotyphla > Talpidae > Condylura > Condylura cristata. The sequence goes on along the minus strand of NW_004567106.1, from coordinate 659,437 downwards.
TCTTACCCCTCCAGATAAATGTCACCATACCACACCTACGACAAAGGCATCTATTGCCCCCACTATAGTTATAGGTTGGTTTTCTGTTTAATACTGATCTTTTCACTTTTAGTAGGTCCTTTTTTTATTTTTACTTTCCTTGAGTTTAATTTGTTGTCGCTTTTCTAATTTCTTGCGATAGCTATTGACCATACTGTTTTTTAACTATTATTTTTCTCTGTATATGCACTTAAAGACCTAAATGTTCCTCTAAACAATTCTTATTTTGGTAAAAGTCAAAATGAAGGGCACATAGAATAGCACATGTATTTAAATGCACAGCATATGGATTTTTAGAAAGTAAATGCACCCACATACACAGCCCCCAAGTCAGAAAGCACATTTTGACTCTTTCTGTTTCTTTTCCTTCTTTCTCATATGTCTGTTTACAGCTGGGATCATTTTCCATTTAAGAGGAAGAGCTCTCTTTTAGTATCTCACTTAGGGAGTGCCTGCTAGTAGTGAGTACTCTTAGTTTGTGTCTGGAAACACCACTCTTTCACTTTTAATTTTGAAGAATAAGTTCACAACATATGCAGATCTCTAGATTATTTTCCCTAAGCAGTTAGGAACTCCATTTCTGTGTCTTCTGAATTATCAACTCTTTATCTTTCTGTCATTCTTTTGAAGGTAATGTATATACTTTCCTTTTCATGATGTTTCTCTTTCTCCTTTGACTTCATCAGTTTAACTATGTAAAATGTTTATTATGTCATGAAAAGTTATCTTTATCCTTTATTATTTAGATCATCACCATCTCTTCTTCCTTCCTCTGTACTTTCTATATCTCTTTTCTTTCTTCACTCTGGATGTTTTTGCAATCAAATGTTATGATTTTATTATTATTATTTTTACTGACAATTTGTTATAGTTTTCTACTTTCCACATATAAGTGAGACCATCTGATATTTATGTTTCTTCTAGCATTTATTTGCTTAGTATTATTGTCTCCAATTCTATCTATATTATTGCAAATGAAAAAAATCATTCATTTTTTTATATCTGAATAATATTCCAGTTCCATTGTATGTATGTATGATTAATATAAATGTGTGTGCATATACATGCATATATACAGATATGCACATATACATATACATTTGTGCATCTATAAAATGTGTTTCTGATATACTCTTTTGTTCTTGGACACTCAAGCTGTTTCTAAAGCTGAGCTATTGTAAATAGGACTATGATTAACATAGGAGTACATATATTGCTTTGAGTTAGTGTTTTTATATTCTTCAGATAAATATCTAGAAGTAGAACTGCTGGGTCATATGTTAGGCTAATTTCTGATATTTTGAGAAACCTACATACTGTTTCCCATAGACAGTTCTACATTCCCATAACAGTTAACAAGGGCTCCTTTTCCCCCACATCCTTGCTAACATTTGTGGTTGCTAGTCTTTTTAAATGTAGGCAGATGATATGAAACTAGACAAGGAATGTTCTGAAGATTTCACTAACAAAATTAATTGAAATAATAAATCCATTCAGTAAAATGGTAGGATGTAATATCAATCTTCAAAAAAATCAATCTTGTCCCTAATGCAAACAAGCTAGAAGAGAAAGAATTCCAGAAAAAAAAATTCCATCCACAACTGTGGCAAAAAGAAGTAAATACCTTGAAGTAAATTCAACAAAGAAAGTGAGGGACCATTAATGAAAACTATAAGACACTATTAAAAGAAATAGAAGAAGACACAAAGAAATGGAAAGATATCCCCATTCATGGATTGGAAGAACAAATATTGTCAAAATTTCCATCTCACACAAAGCAATACATAGATTCAATGAATCCCTTATTAATAATCCAATGGCATTCTTCAAATAAATAGAGCCTATGATACTGAAATTCATAAGGAAGCATGAAGGGCCAAATAAATAATCCTGACTAAAAAGAAAAATAATAATAGTATCATATTCCCAGTTTTCAAACTACAGGACACTGACTAATTGAATAGAATTCAGAGTACAAAAATAAGCCTGTATATCTATGGACAGCTAATCTATGACAAAGGAGCTAGGAATATGCAATGGAGAAAGGATAATCTCTTTAACAAATTGTGTGGAGAAAACTGGACAGCTGCATTCAATATAATGAGTCTGGGTCACCATCTTACACATTACACAAAAAAATAACTAAAAATGTGGTAAATACTTGGATATAAGAACCAAAACTATAAAATGCATTGAATGAAAACATTACTTTCAGAAACATGTTTGGGGATTTGCTTCCAGTTGTTAAGACAAGCAAAACCAAATATAAACAAAAGATATTACATTGAGCTAAAAAGCTTTAGCACAGTGAAAGAAACCATAAGCAAAATGAAAAGACACCCAGCTGAATGGGAGAAAGTATTTGTATGTCACACACCTAACAATGGGCTGATACGAAAAATTATAAAGAACTCATGCAAGTGAACAAAAGGAAAATATTCCGAAAGGTAGATAAATACTGCTTCAAAGAAGATAGTTAGCAAATAGGCAAATGAAAATGCTCATCATCAGGGAAATGAAATCAAAACCACAATGAGATACCATCTCATATTGGTGAGAATGACCCACATCTAATAGCCCCTTAAAATGTGTTCCACATACAGTGTTTCTGGAAGTCAGAAACACTGCCTCAGGAGTGACAACTAGCACTGAAACAGGAAAGAATATGTGTGTGTTTTGCATTTGGAATTGCCCCTCCCCTGTAGCATTTAAAATATATATTTCCTCAAATTAAAGTTCTTTTGTCATTTTGCAAGTTAATTCATTTTGGTCAAATTTCCACGTTTGTCTTAGCACCATGTATGAAAGTCTTAATGCACGATACATGGTGTTCTAAATAGGAAATTAGTTAAATAACATGTAGTTCTTCATGTTAAAAAAAGATGTCAATTATGGCAACCACTTCAAAAATGTTATAATTAGCATTCATTCAAATATTCATAATTTAGGGTATCTACCTCCCTGGTGGCACAATGTGTTAAATCTCAGCACTATGCAGCTATCAGATACTGCATTATGAGTTTGATTTTTGGTCAAAGAGGCACAGCAGACCTCTCCTGTCTCACTGCTGTTTGCCTCTGCAGTATATTTCAGTAGATCTGCCTGTTCTGCTTTGTCTCTGGTGAATCCCCTCACCATCTCCCATCCACACTTGTGACCTGTACCCCAGCTTTTGTATGCATAAATAAATAAGTCTTTATAAAAGCCAGATTATTAATTAGTTACTTAAAAAAACCTTATTACATGGTGGTTTTATAAATCAAGGAAATGTGAGCTACTTAAGAGATTTTAATATGTGTTTATTCAAATTTTGTGACATAACTTTATTCAGTTACTTTCAAATTATTTAATTAATATAAACAGTCCATAATATATATTCCAAACTACTTTTATATTTGGAAGTACAAGTCCAAATGAGATTATTTCTTTATTAATTTATATTTTGAAATCAGTACAACATTTTATAATACAATAAAATTATTTTTGCTGTTGAATTATTACCTTAAGATGAGTTTTACTACAAAAATATCATTTAATTACAAAATGAAAACACCATGTTTATTTAGTATTTTTGATACAATGTAACATATTTTAGGCTTACAAAATTTTCTTCTTTTGAATGAGTTTTTCGATGCAAGTTGCAGAAATTAAATTTAATAGATGGAATTTATAAATATAATTACATAAATGTGGTGTTGTTTCAAAATCAGAACTTTATCTATTAGAAACTTAAAAATTCTCCCTTAAGGATTTCTAGTAGACAATATGAGTTTCACATTGAATTTTTCAGTGTTAAATCTTTACATATACAATGGAATCTTTAATATCAATATTCCATTTATTCTTATTTTAACCCTTCCTTTTGTTTTGATCAAATGTCACAGCCTTTCTAAAAGATGCTTATTGGGCCCTTCCTGGTGGTGCAAAAGGTTAAAGTGCAGCACTGTCAGGATATCTGCATGTATGCAGAAATAAGTAAATCTTTAAAAATATAATTAAAAGTTGCTTATTTATTTAAATCCATTTAAGCTACACTTTTAAATAAAAAGTACAGATGAACATATTGCCACATAGGATAGACTGTATGAAACTATGGTTTAATACCATTAATGTTGATTACTTGAAAGTATTGCTATTGGTATTCTTACTGAAGAGAGATGTTCTTCAGACTCAAGTTATATTTTTTCATTTTTATTTATTTATGAATACAAGAACTGAGGTACAGACCAGAAGTGCAGTGGGTGAGAGAGTTCACCAGAGGCAGAGTAGGGAGTAGAACAGGTGGACCTACCAAAATACGCTTCTGTGGGGAGCAGTGCGTGAGACAGGAGAGGTCTGCTGAGTCATGTATATCAGCTCCCTGGCTGAGGATCTAACTCAGGCCACAGTGGCTGGAGATAGTTCAATAGCACTGACACTTTAACACCTGTGCCACAAGGGAGGCCCCCAGATTCAAATTTAATTTTTATGTTATTATTCTTTTTCTTCTTAATCTTTTTGATCATTAAAGATACTGTGTTTTCAGTTACTTTTATAGTAATTATTGAAACTGATTTTTTTTTTAAAGATTTTATTTATTTGTACATACAGAACTGGGGTACAGGCCAGAGGCTCAGGGGTGGCGAGAGGCTTCACCAGAGACAGAGTGGGGAACAGAACAGGCAGATTGACGAAGTACACTGCTGAGGGGAGCAGCGGGCGGGTCAGGAGAGGTCTGCCACGCCATGTGGTCACCTCCGGGGCAGGCGGGAATCGAACTCATGCGGAAGTGGCTTTAGCTTCTCAGTGCAGTGCTTTAACCCGCTGCGCCACCAGGGAGGGCCCGAAACTGATTTTTTTTACAATGATTACAGCTTCTTCAGTTATACTTGCTTTTCTTCAATTTTGAGGATGTATTTTACAATTATCTCACACAAATCTTGTAAATAAAATAATCATAGATTTTTAGTTTGCTGTTTTTGCTAAAGAACGCTACTGCTTAGATAATCTTATTCTTTCTGCACAATTAAGTAATTTCACAATTTAAGGCTTTCTCTGCTGGGTGATCACCTAATTCATAAATTCTGATCACACATTGTTCAAAGATTTTGGAACTTCTGCATTGTAGATTTAACATGCAGACAGCTAAAATAAATAAAAATTCTAATATTTATGATGTTAGCAGCTGATGCAGTATCTCCACAACAAGTGTAACCACTTTAAACTTAAAGAATATTATTACTGGTTATAGAATCCTATGATGAAAAAGGTAATTAATTATACTTCATATTGATTTTGTGTATGAATAGCATAATAAATATTAAATGTTGATTAACTGTTAAAACTTGTTTGTAATAACTTTTAACTTTATTGGATGTCATACTATGTCATGTCGACTACCATCACTGTATTATATCAAATATTATGACAGGTCTACTAAAATACCTCAACAGTGTTAGGAGGACAAACAACAAATTTTCTTCTTTAAGTGATACAACAAGTGAAATGAAACAATATATTTCCAGAATGCATGACCCAATATAAAAATTATAACTGCAAACATGTTTATGAGAGAGAAACTCACTAAGTGAATGAGCCAAGTTTGAAAATAAATCATATCTCAAGCAAAATTAGTCAAAATCTTATGAGGAAATCTCTGTCAAGGCTGCCACTAACCTTAATATTTTATGGTATCAACCTCTTCCTTTGGGAAGGCCAAAACGATACCTCTGTTGAGGAGATGCTGGATAACATTTGACCTCTTACTCACTCTTTGGTTGAGTATTTTATGTAGGACATTCTATTTTATGGCAGATTTAAACAAAACAATCCTATTGATTACTAGATATGCAATGAAGAAAGGCAAGACACATATATTGTTGACAACCTCATCTGTACCAGACTCGACATATTTCAATTTCTTTGTATAACAACCATACATAAAACAGTATCTGCAAAGTTGGCAATGGTATCACCATTATACATTAGGACTAGAATCAGGGAGTCTATGTTAATCACTCCACTGATGACAGGAGAGTGGTGATTTGGATTTACTATTTACTAACATATTTCACTTTTATCTTTAGATCATTTTTTTTCTTTCAAACCTTCTGTAACTACATATCTAGTATCTACAAATGAACAACAACAAAAAAAAACAATCATAGCAAAGATGCCTTATTATCAGAAGTTGGGATTTTTAAATTATTGCCATTTAAACTGGAAAAATACATCATTATCATGGGTTTCCTTGTGCAAAGTATCTGAAGTCCTGTAGTTTATTGTTGAAATTTCTCTCAGAGAAATTATGATAAAAAAGATACAACTTATTTGTGATTATACCTCCTCCAAAAGCTAAGTACTATTAGGTTATCAAAATGTGTATTCTATCTGTTTCTGGCTTATATTATTAACCTAAGTTGAGCGTAAAGCAATGAAATCAATCATATGAAATCTAAATATTCATTAGTCATTGTTCAACAGTCATTTGTGGAGGGTCCGTATGTTAAATAACACTGGAGATATAAAGATGAATAACAAACAGTCTCTGTCTTGGAAAACCCTGGATTTGTTAATACACAGATCAATTTAATGTAACTGTTACCAAAGTCAGAGCAACATAGTGTGTGATTTTGAAACATGATGTGATTTTTTTAAAGTCCATCCAACTGGCCCTCTCTGGTGGCCAGCATGTTAAAGCGCAGCACGGCAAGCTAGCCATGGCAAGCTAGCCACAGCCACTTCAATGCAAGTTCGATCCCTGCCCGGGAGGTGACCACATGGCCAGCAGATCTCTCCTGTCTTGCCTGCCGCTCATCTCAGCAATGTACTTTGTTGATATGCCTGTTCTACATCCGACTCTTGTCTCTGGTGAATCTGCTCACCACCCCTGCACCTCTGTCCTGTCCCCCAGCTCTGTATGCATAAATAAATAAATCTTTTAAAAAATTCATACAACAAATAATTTAATGTTATATTAATGCCTGTGCTTTAACATTTGTGTATAATTTTCTTACACCTTGTATCTTAATTAGAAATATAATTTGACATCTCCTTCAAATGTGACTGGGAAATAATTTTAAATTGAGGAGGTGTTCAGGTTAAATAAAAGATCCATTAATAATCAAATTGCTAAATACTAGCACACAGTATTCAAACACTTGCTCAAGAGAAAAAAAAATCCACCAATTTCTCAGAAAATTATCATGTTTTCAGGGTTTCCAAAAATGTTGGCTCAAAATATGCATGAATTTATTCCCTAGCAATAGAATTCAATACATGGTTATATAATTTCCCTGACCTTGTTTTTTATTCAAAGGCATTGGAATAATTTTCTTCTTTAAATGGTAAGCTAATAGTACCTATTTAGCAAGCCTGTTAGCAAAAATTCCTTCCACCCAATTGAATATAAGGTGAGGCCATTTGGTCTCTCCATGCTGTTCTTTGCGACCTATGGGCAGAGCAACTCACATTCTGAATTGACTTAGTGTGCCTACCTGCCAATGTCTCACTATTTTAACCAGGTTCTCAATAAGCTATAACCTACATGATACTGCCTCTCAGAGTGAGGTTGTTAACAAATAGTGAGAATCATAAGAGATAGCCAGATGTACACCTGGTAGAAGCATAAAATGATTTTTTTTAAAGATTTATTTATTTATTCATACAGACCTGGGATGTAGGCTGAGGGTGAGAGGATTCACCAGAGACAGAGTGGGGAGCAGAACAGGCAGATCGATGATGAGGGGAGCAGCGGGTGGGTCAGGAGAGGTCTCCCACGCCATGTGGATCTCCTCCGGGGCAGGCGGGGATCGAAAGCTTGCGGAAGTGGCTTAAGCTTCTTAGTGCTGTGCTTTAACCCGCTGCACCACCAGAGAGGGTGGCATGAAGTGATTTTTATAAAGTAATTTGGTCATAGCAATGGAGAACCTTAAAATAATAATGTATAATAATCTTCCTTACATTCCTTATTAGGTCAAAAAAAAAAAAACTTCTACATGAGTTAATTTTAAGTTCAGCTGCAAATAATAGAAATCTCAAATTATCATAATTGTTTTCTCCAGGAGAGGCTACAAACATAGTACTTTGAAAGTATGACAAAGTGGTGCAGAATGAAGACTCTAGGCTTTCCACCTCCATGTACTCACAATGAAATTGAAGTAAAACAAAGCCAAAAAGTCCTGAGGGGAAAATAGACAACCACAGCAGTACTAGGAGAATTTGTCCAAGGAAAGGGTAGAAAAAATGTTAAGTGTCCTGATAAGAGGAAAGAGTAGCTGCTTTGGGAGTCCTGAGCATTGTTGACTTAGGAATACACAACACTGGGCATTCCTGAAACCTGGCAATACATTGGAAAATTGGGTGTAAACGGTGGCATACAAGACACAAGGTGCACTGATAGAGAAATGCAGAGGTGGGAGTGCAAAGTGATGATTAATAGATTGAGTCTGAGCCTCTCAACATAGAAAAGCTGGAGCCTGCATTGACAGGAAGAAGCAAATCATAGCACCTGGTCTCCTCATAAAAGAGAGTATTATGTGAAGCTCAGGTTGGGATATCCAAACATCCACCATTCTCCACCCTCTAGCCCAGAAATAAAAATCCAAACAAAGAAATCCTTGAACAAAGTAGAGCTTAAACAACTATCAATAACAGGAGCAAACCCTACAGGATAAGTTCTGAAGAAAAAGAAAACAGAAAAACTCCAAGCTGTGGATAAGCATCAACTATAATTCATACCCAGAGCTTTATCTGGTGCCTAAAAATAGCCTAGAGTGGAGTGAGCATGAAATTCTCAGATATCCAAAGACTGAGGTGCTGGGCTAGAGGAGCAGATCACTGTGGATCCCCACCACAAAACTCTGGCACCCATAACACAGTAAGGATTCATTTCTAAGTTTAATGGGCATCAGTGGAAATGACCATTTCGTGCCCTACTGTGTCATCCTCTAGACACACAAACCTCCCTGGTGCCAGTCCACAGTTCACTTAAACAAATCCAACACAACATGTTGAAAATCTGTCTCCATTACAGGCAGTAAAAATTAAACTTGTGGAGAGAAAATATCATGCCACAAATGAAGAAGGAAAATTCTGAAAGGGGTCCCAAACCAGGAAAAATACAGAACATGACAGAAGAGTTCAAGGTACAGTTCAAACAATGCTTATGGAAATAAAAAAGACAGCAGAATAAATATAAAGGAAATATGAGGCAGCTACAATTAGAAAGTAACAGAGTTAAGTAGCACTATAGCTGATATAAAAAAAATTGAGGGCAAAAACAATAGACAAACAGGCAATGGAATGAATTCATGAGTTTAAAATTGTAATTTTTTTTTAAAGATTTATTTATTTGTGCATACAGAACTGGGGTACAGGCCAGAGGCTCAGGGGTGGCGAGAGGCTTCACCAGAGACAGAG
>NW_004567106.1:632692-649899 GCF_000260355.1 Condylura cristata | reverse complement strand
AAAAAAAAACTATGTCTGTGTTGTGAAAAATGTTTTTAAAGTTCAAGAATAAAGAATGTCCCCTAATACAATTTATGATTCCAACATTATCCAAATACGAAAATGAGACAAGAATGGTAAATACTAATATAGTTGATGAACATTGATGTAAAAATCTTCAACCAAATGATAGCAAATATAATTTGCAAAGTTATCACATAATCAAATGGGATATATCCCTGGGCTGCAAGGATGGTTTATATATGTAAATAAATCAATGTAATACATCATATTGACAAAGGTAAAACTAAAAATGTTATCATAACATGAATATATGTACAGAAAGCATTTGGAAAGATTCAGCACCCACTTGTGATTAAAAAAAAAAATCTCTAAACAAATGGCAACAGTAGGGGCATAACTCAATTTAATAAATATAAATATTATTACTTCATGCTAAAACACTAAAATCCTTCCCCATAAAACTGGAAAGAAGGCAAGGATGCCCATGGTCACCATTTCTGCTCAATTTAGTCTTAAAGGGTTTCCAAGTTAAAAAAGAAGTACAAATATCACTATTGGCAGATCGTGATAGAATTCACTGGAGAAACCAACTGGTCCTGGCCTTTTGTTGCCTTTCAAATTCAGTCCTTGTGATTGGGCTACTGAAGCTAGTTTACTCTATTTCAAAGGGAAGGTTATATGAGTCTAAAAAAAAAGTCCATTTCTTCTTGGTCTCCAATCGGTTTGCATAGAGACTTCTGTAAAATGTTCTTATGATAGCATATATTTCACCACTTTCATTTCTGATTCTATTACTTGGGGTTTCTTCTTCATAAGCCCTACCTTACAGCTTATCTATTTTGTTTATATTTTCAAATAATTATTTTTTTATTTCACTGAACTTTTGGGTTGTTCTTTGTTTTCTGTTTCATTTGTTTTTTAAGTTTTATTTATCTGTTTATACAGAACTGGGGGTACAGGCCAGAGGCTCAGGGGCTTCACCAGAGACAGAGTGGGGAGCACCAGAGACGAAGTACACTGCTGAGAGGAGCAGTGGGCGGGTCAGGAGAGGTCTGCCATGCCATGTGGTCACCTCCAGGGCAGGCGGGAATCAAACTCATGTGTAAGTGGCTTTATTTTCTCAGTGCTGTGCTTTAACCCGCTGCGCCACCAGGGAGGGCCATTGTAATTTTTAAGAACATGCAAATAGAACAAAATAGAGAAAAAAGATTTAAGAATTAAAATGTCATAAAAGATCATGGGGACAACTTAAAGGGAAGCAAAATAGACATCTATTTCATGGGGTTCTCAGACAGAGATGAAATAAAGGGAGGCGTAGACAATTTATTCAAAGGCAATTACTGATGATCATCTCGATCTGGGAAATGTACCAGATGTTGTGCTCCAAGAGGCCCAAAGAAGTCCAAGCTAAATAGTAACTGACACACACCAAGTCACATTAAAATAAAGCTGTTGAAAATCACAGTCCACTGTCAGACTGCCAGTGGACATCACAGAAGAAGCATTACAAGTGTGAAAGGACCAGAAGGAGATATTTAAAGTACTTAAAGAAAAAGACTTCTAGCCATAAATACTTCATACAAGATTAACAAGCAAGAAAGAAGCCAAGTGTGAGAAGCTTCACAAAATTAAAAAAAAAAAAAAAGAATTCTTAAAAAAGAAAAAGGAAAACATTAATAAACAAAAGTGAAATAAGAGCTATCATCTCAGGTAGCACAAAATTACAAAAATTACAAAAGTTTGAGCAACTATATGACAATAACATTTAAGAAATGGACAAATGTCTACATCAATACACCAAGACTCCAGATGAATTGAACATAGTTACAAGCTTGGAAATTGAAATAGTAATAAGAAAGTCTTCCAAAGTGCACAAGCCCATGATCTGACAGGTTTATTAACTGATTTTATCAAAACTTTAAAAGAAGAACTAATGCTAGGCCCTCCTTGGTGGTGCAACGGGTGAAAGCACAGCACTGGGAAGCTAGCCATGGCTGTTTCAGTGTGAGTTTGATCCCCAGCCCCGAAGGTGACCCACATGGCACAGCAGACTGTTCCTGTCTTGCCCGCTGCTCCCCTCAGCAGTGTACTTCATCGATCTGCCTGTTCTGCTCACCACTCTGAATTTGGTGAATCCTTTCACTCCCCTGTACCTTTGGCCTGTACCCCAGCCTTGTATGCATAAATAAATATTTTTTTAAAAAAAAAACTATGTCTGTGTTGTGAAAAATGTTTTTAAAGTTCAAGAATAAAGAATGTCCCCTAATACAATTTATGATTCCAACATTATCCAAATACGAAAATGAGACAAGAATGGTAAATACTAATATAGTTGATGAACATTGATGTAAAAATCTTCAACCAAATGATAGCAAATATAATTTGCAAAGTTATCACATAATCAAATGGGATATAACCCTGGGCTGCAAGGATGGTTTATATATGTAAATAAATCAATGTAATACATCATATTGACAAAGGTAAAACTAAAAATGTTATCATAACATGAATATATGTACAGAAAGCATTTGGAAAGATTCAGCACCCACTTGTGATTAAAAAAAAAAATCTCTAAACAAATGGCAACAGTAGGGGCATAAATCAATTTAATAAATATAAATATTATTACTTCATGCTAAAACACTAAAATCCTTCCCCATAAAACTGGAAAGAAGGCAAGGATGCCCATGGTCACCATTTCTGCTCAATTTAGTCTTAAAGGGTTTCCAAGTTAAAAAAGAAGTACAAATATCACTATTGGCAGATCGTGATAGAATTCACTGGAGAAACCAACTGGTCCTGGCCTTTTGTTGCCTTTCAAATTCAGTCCTTGTGATTGGGCTACTGAAGCTAGTTTACTCTATTTCAAAGGGAAGGTTATATGAGTCTAAAAAAAAAGTCCATTTCTTCTTGGTCTCCAATCGGTTTGCATAGAGACTTCTGTAAAATGTTCTTATGATAGCATATATTTCACCACTTTCATTTCTGATTCTATTACTTGGGGTTTCTTCTTCATAAGCCCTACCTTACAGCTTATCTATTTTGTTTATATTTTCAAATAATTATTTTTTTATTTCACTGAACTTTTGGGTTGTTCTTTGTTTTCTGTTTCATTTGTTTTTTAAGTTTTATTTATCTGTTTATACAGAACTGGGGGTACAGGCCAGAGGCTCAGGGGCTTCACCAGAGACAGAGTGGGGAGCACCAGAGACGAAGTACACTGCTGAGAGGAGCAGTGGGCGGGTCAGGAGAGGTCTGCCATGCCATGTGGTCACCTCCAGGGCAGGCGGGAATCAAACTCATGTGTAAGTGGCTTTATTTTCTCAGTGCTGTGCTTTAACCCGCTGCGCCACCAGGGAGGGCCTGTTTTCTATTTCATTTATTCTGGGTAGGTCAACATTATTCTTCCCTCTATTTGTTTGGATACTTTGGTTCTTTTCTAGTGCCTCCAGTCTGAGAATTAGATTATTAACTTGAGATTTTTATTTTAATTTGGGTCTGTATTGTTATGAAGTTCCCACATAATACTGCTTTTAGATTTTTTCCTTCCATTTTCATTAATCTCTCCTTTTTTATTTATTTGTTGTTGTTGGAGTTGTTCAGAAACATCTTGTTTACTCTCCACTGGTTTTGTTTCTGGTTCATTTTGTGTTTTATAGCATTGTGATCTGTGACCATGCTTGATATAATTTTTATTTTCTGAGGTATATTTTCTGTCCTAACATAGTATCCAATCTTGAAAATTTTCCATGTGCACTGAAGAGTATATTTATTCCTCTTGGGATGGAAAGCTCCAAAAATATCCAATAAATCCATCAATCCTAGTACTTCAGTTAAGGAATTTATTTCCTAATTCATTTTCTGTCTAGATGATCTAGCTTTCATGCCAGTGGTATGTTGAGGACTCTGACAATGTTGCATGTCTGTCAAAACAAATATGGTTATAATACGTAATTGCTTTATGTTAATAGGTGTTCCTAATGAAGTGCATAAATAGTAATGGCAGATGTATGCTCTTGTTGTTTGTTCATCATATAGTTAACAACTTTCCCCCTAATTATGAAAGTCTAGATTTTCTGATATGGGGGAAAATATTTCCTCCTTTTCTCTTTGAATATTACAATGTGTAAATGTTATTCAAATCTTTTATTTTATTTAGTGGCTTATCTTTCGTATTTAGTGGATCCTTTGTGAACAAAGCATCAATAACTAAAACTCCCCCTCCTCCATGTTATGTCTTTTTGTTGTTGAATTCAGACCTTTCACATTTCATGTGATGATTGATATAAACTGTTTACCACTTACTTTGTTTTTTGACTTATTATTTTGTTTTTCTGTGGTTTCTTTCTGCTCTTCTGGATGACTTTCCTTAGTATTTCTATCAATTTCTTTCTTCCTTCAACTTTGAGTATTTACTATGGATTATTTTTGGTGGCTACCATTGGAGTTTTAATTAATTCCCTGTTTTAAATCCTTTATAAAACAGTGTCTGCTCTCCAGCATTTAACTATTTAACTAGGTTCCATCCATTTCTTTCTCTTCCTCAGTGTTTTGTTAACTCATAGTGTTCTTGCTGAAGTTTAAGCAATATTGCTGGGAGTTTCTGTTAAATGTATTTATCATTGGGCCCTCCCTGGTGGTGCAGCAGGTTAAAGCACAGCACTAAGAAGCTCAGGCCACTTCAGCATGAGTTTGATCCCCGCCTGGGAAGTGACCCACGTGGCGTGGCAGACCTCTCCTGATCCGCCCACTGCTTCCCTCAGCAGTGTACTTCGTCAGTCGACCTGTTCTGCTCCCAACACTGGGTTGAAGTGTTGAGTTCCTTCCAAAAAAAAAAAAAAATGTATATATCATTTAGGCTGGTTAGTCATTTTGATTATATTTATTCTCCTAATTAATAAACATGGGGTATTCTTATACTTATGTTGCCAAGTCCTTTAGTAACATCTTATATTTCAGATTGTATAGGTCATTAAACACCTTCAGTTGATTCTGGTCTTTTAATTATTTTTGAAGCTCTTAGAAATGGAGTGATTACCTTAATTTGTTTTACACTTATTGTTTATAAAAAGGCTATGGGGTATTTTATATTGATATTGTAATCTGCCTCTTTGCTGTATCATGTATTATTTCTAACAACTTTTAGATGGAGTCTTTAGGACTTTCTTTAAATAATATCATATTGACTCTGCTCACAACATGGTAGAATAAAGAGGTTTGTATTACTCTCTCCCAAAACTTCCTCACAGAGATCTTGAACTAAGGTTGAGAGGAAGTTGTGGGAGGAAGTAAAAGGAAGTGTGACTGGGCTGGAGTCACGTAAGCCATGATGGGGAAATCCAAGACTTTGTGAAATCCCCTAAAGGAACCCTGCTGACATAAAAGTGGGCAAAGCAGACCTTATCTGGGACAGTGAGAGCTGTGCAGGTACAGCCCCAAGACATTGGATATTCCAAAGTTAGTCCATGTGCCTTCTCTTGAAAGAGATCAAAGAGAAGTCAGACTAAGCCCAACATCAGAGAGAAGGATCTGTGAAATAACTCACACATCTTTGGTAAGTCTGTAGATTTTACAGTCCTGCAGAAGTTGCGTAAGAGGCAGGGGTGGAACAACAATGGCCACTATGATAAGACAGCACATGTACACCCACATGCACCCATGAAACCACAAAGCCACCATTTGGACAAGTGAAAATTAGACCCAGAACATGTGGCTGTGACTACATATCTAGTTCCTCCCACCAGGAATATCAGAGTTCATAGATCATGATCCATTGCAGTAGGGAGGTAGGATGGGAAGTTTAGATAAAGTCCAGAATATAGTTTGCTGTGGGATGAGAGTAGGTAGAGGAAATCAACTCCACTTCTTCAACTAAAATTAGTATTTATCCCCCAGATTCCTCTGTCACCTCATTCAAGATAAAATAAGAGAGAAACAGATGGGCAGCAGCTATTAATAAACAGTTCCCCATAAAAGATACTCAGTAAGCCAAAGGTTGTGAAAAATGGTCATTGTCACTTCTAATAAGAGAAATATAGGTCAAATCTACAATGAGCTACCACCTCACAGCTGCAAGAATGGCACATGTTAAAAAAACAACAAGTAGTGGGATAATGTGATAGGAAAAAAAAAACTCTTATTACACCTTTGGTGAGAATGTAAACACATGTAAATATCATGGAAAGCAATCTGAATTGCTTTAAACCTTAAAAAATCTAAAAATACCATAGGACCCACAATCCCATTCTTGGGCATACACCCAAAAAATATGAAACTATCAACACAAAAATCATTATATTTCACAACATTCATAGCAGCATTATTTATAATAGCTAGCACATGGAATCAGCCTCAATGTCTACTTGATGGATGAATAGATCAAATAGAGCTGGTATCGACCACGAAGCATTAGATAGCCATAAGAAAGTATGAAATGCTTTCATTTTCAACACAATGGAGGGAAATAGAGAGCATTCATTATGTGTAGCAGAATAAGTCATGGCTAAAAGATAAATATAAATATTTACATACCAGATTATCTTATAATGTAATGCACTTTTCAAAAACCAGTAGATGTCAATAAAAATCCTGAGGGTTCTGAGATTAAGAGGGAAAGGAATAAGTGTACCTAAGAGATAGTGATGGAGAAAAAATAAATTTATAAACTTTTAAAATATTTTAAAAAGAAGAAAATCCTCATCTATTAATTGACAAGAAAACAAAACAGTCCAGCTAATCATATCTAGAAACAAATTTATATTATACCAAGAACATGGAGGATGTAAAATACATTACTTTGTGCATTACCATCCAAAATAAAATGGAGATTCTACCATTAAGAAAGAAAGGATGGGTCACAGAAAGGGGAAATGATTTACATTTTGTCTCACAGGTTGGTTATTAATGGAGAGGGGTTAAAGCACAGCTTTATGAAGCTAGGCACAGTCACTGCAGCATGAGTTCAATTCCCGGCCAGGGAGCTGACCTACTTAAGGCACAGCAGATTTCTTCTGTCTCTCCCACTGCTCCATTCAGCAATGTATTTCAATAGACCCATCTGTTCTACTCCCCCTTATGTCTCTAGTGAATTCTCTCATCCCTTCACACCTATGGCCTATACAACAATTCTTGTATACATAAATAAATCAACTTTAAAATATGTATGTCAGTGACTTTGAAAAATCTTTCTCCAAGTTTACCAAGATATTACTCACATATAGCAGAAAATTACAAAAGAAATCAAACCATCTAAAATATTAGAACAAGGGGTTTAGAAGTATTAGCCTCTAAGGTGCTTGGAAGTGTAATAATGGATTTGGCATGGGCACCAAAATATTTTTATAATGGGGCTTTAGAAAGAAGTCAGAACTGTTCAGAGAACTGCATGTTGAAAATCTGTCAGGTGGGACCTCCATGGATCACAAGAGGATTTTGGGTACAATCTTTGAAAGTGTCCTCTTTGGCTCTAAAATGTCACACTATGATATACCCTACTTCTCAATGCCATTTTACTTTTATCTTTCAGCTGAAACTAAGATCTGCTTCAAATACTACCATGGAGTAAGTGGAGCCCTACGAGCTACCACCCCCAGTGTCACAGTCAAAAATTCGGCAGCTCCTGTAAGTCCCATTTCTTCCTTTTTAGTCAGACATAACTTTGGTGCTTCTTTACTGTTATATTATTATTCTTTACTTTCATATTACTAGATTAGAAATAGGTGCATATACATGCATCTTAAAATAGAAGAACCAGGCAGCATGAATATAACTTTGCCTGGCCTGGTGGGAAGGAAGACAAGGCTGGCAGGGGACAGGCTGGGAAGAGGCATGAGAGTAAGAAATGCCTCAAGTTGGGTAAAGAATGAGACCTAATTTATGTTACAGCTAACCAACAAATAACTTACTTAGTTTTTCTAAGAATCATATTGTGCTTCCATTTTCAAACCTGATATCTTATTGGAAGTACTTAGTATGTTTTTATTTTTCTTTGCTGTGGAAAATAATTTTCAAAAGCAAGCTCTTCCTCTCAGTGTTTTTACACACACTACTTACCCCTGTATATTTTATTTTCTCTTTATAAACTCCATGATCATTTTTTCCTCTCCTACAAATGACACTCCCTATCACTGTCCTTGGCATGCATAGTTGAAGAATGTATTTCTTACTCTGTCTTCATAAATATTAAAATTTGTGAAGTTGCATCATAATTTCATTACTCTGCATTTTTCTTGTCCTTACTTCACAATGCCATCATCTACCTGTCATGTATATTATTTAAGTGACCTTTCATAAAGTTATCCAAATGAAATGAACATCTAGTTTATGCTTTACTTCATGACTTAAATCAATTTATCTTCTCACCAATATTTTGATAATAACTGACTGAACAACGTAAAGTTCAATGAAAAACTTTTACAAAAGTAGACATATCTTCCATAAATTCCTGTTCAGAGACTCATTTGCTTATTTGCTTTCTCAGATCCCTAAGCACAGGTCTGACAGAATTTTTCTAGTTACAAAAATAACAGCTCATAAAATCATGATTAAAATAAAATGACAAAAGCAAACCCTCAGCAAAGCCTGCCGCTCTTCTAGATAACCTGCACCAAGGGAAAAGATGATGGAGTCTGCCAGCCTGGACTACCTAAAACACCAATCACCTGGACCTTATTATGAAGTCACCAATTATAGCCACTACCAGGTAAAAATCAAGAATAGTAGGAAAGGGAGACCCATACTCAACAGAAGCCCCATTATAGCAGAGCACACTCAAAAGCAAACAATGGGAAGAAAGAACAGTACAAATGGTCAAGAAAGCTATCAGTGAAACAATATACAGAAAGAAAACCAGTCTCTACAACTCAACAACACTGACATGGAATTTTTTTTCTTCTTGCCAGGTGAAAAAATCATTTTTTTTATTAAATAGAAAATCAGGGCCCTCCCTGGTGGCACAGCAGGTTAAAGCACAGCTCTAAGAAGCTAAAACGAATTCTGCATGAGTTCTATCCCCACTATGGAGGTGACCCACCTGGCACAACAGACCTCTTCTGGCCTGCCTGCTGCTCCCCTCAGCAGTGTACTTCATTGGTCAGCCTATTCTGCTCCCCACTCCATCACCAGGGAATCCTTTCACCACCCCTGTACCTCTCCCTGTACCCCAGTTCTGAATGTATAAATAAATAAATCTTTTAAAAAAATAGAAAATCAAAGCATTAGATCAGCACAAAGAAAACTCAGAAAAACAAATCAGAGATGTACAGATGTAAAAAATGAAAAGAATGTTAAGAGAAACAACCAACAAAATTGAAATAACTGAATTGTGGGATGTAAGAAAATCAACAAAGAAGATTAAAAAATATTTTAAAAGCCATGGAAATATAATAGACAATATAGGAGCATGAAACAATAATTGCAAAGATGCACATACATAAAGAACCAACCTAAAAAGGAGAGATACAATAAAAAATGAAGGAAAACTCCAAAAATATGTTACAATGTGATGAAACAAAGTATGAGTCATTGGAATGCCAGAAGAAGAGAAAAAAAGTGAGCATAAAAATTATTTAAGGAAATAATTGAAGAAAATTTACCAAATTTGAAGAAGGAAATTTACATAATAGACATACAGGAAGCTAACAAGAGTCACAAAGATCTTTTTTTTTAAAAGAAGTCTACATCAAGATACATAGGAGTAAAACCTCCAAAAGTAAAAAAAAAAAAAAAAAAAAAAAAAAAAAACAACCGAGGTGAGAGGGGGAGAAATAGATAGCCTATAAAGGAACACCAGTGAGGTTAACATCAGACTTCTCTGAAGAAACAGCATGGACAAGAACAGAATGAAGTGACATATTAAAAAACCTTGAAAGGAAAAAAAATAACAGCCAAGAATATTTTATACTATATAAGGATCTCCTTCCTATAACACAGAGAAGTAAGGACCTTCTCAAACAAACATAGTTTTTGGGAATTTGCTACTACTACTAAACCCCCACTCCAAGGTGCCTTACCTTGTAGTATCACAAGGTCCTTACAAGTATTACAAGGTGC
Organism: Condylura cristata; assembly: GCF_000260355.1. Classification (NCBI taxonomy): domain Eukaryota; kingdom Metazoa; phylum Chordata; class Mammalia; order Eulipotyphla; family Talpidae; genus Condylura; species Condylura cristata. The sequence goes on along the minus strand of NW_004567106.1, from coordinate 639,846 downwards.
CCTATGATCTAAACCAAGAGGATTGAACAAAAGGAAATTAACAGGAATTGAATAGAACCACAAAATATTGAATATAATGGTAATTAGAGACTTCCACTTATCAGTAACCACCTGAACTAAAATAAAAAATGAAACACATTATCACATTGACTCAGGAAATAAATACAACCTTCTATTACCCCAGGAAATAAATCTAAGTTCCACTGATAAACATAGATTGAAATAAAATGTTGGAAAACAATTTTATAAGAAAATGGCACCCAAAAGAAGGCAGGTACAGGCACACTTATATCAATAAAAACAGGCTTCTACCTACCTAAGAAGGTGACAAAAGACTTGAATGGACACTATATAATGATGAAGGGGAAAATACAACAGGAAGACACTCATAAATATATACTTGCCAGAAGAGGTAACACCAAAATACATTATACAATTATTATCATCACTGGAGAAAACATGTATATGGTATGTCACTAATATCCCACTCTCACCAAAGAACAGGTCAGTGAGACAAATAAACAAGAGCAAAATAAGCAAGACAAAATTTCCTCTAAACAAAGATCTAGATACATGGAACAGGTGCACATTTATAGGACAACCACTCCCCCAAAAACCAAATACATATTTTTTTCAAGTGCACATCATTCATTCTCTAGGATTGACCACATAATGGTCCACAAGGAAATATCAACAAGTACATGATGATCAAAATAATACCAAGTATTTTCTCTGACCATAAAGGTATCAATCTAAAAATCAACTACAAAAAGAAAGCAAGGAGATCTCCATTACATGGAAACAGAAAAGAACATGTCAGAAACACAAGTGAGTTAATAAAAAAATCAAAGAATAAATTTAAGAAATACATTAAAATAAATGATAATGAGGACACAAACATCAGGATAATGAGGATAGAGAAAGGAAAATATAAAGTGGGACATTTATAGCAATACAGATCCACACCAAGAAACAAAGAAGAATACAAAGGTACAACCTAATCTCCCATCTTAAGAACTTGAAAATGAAGAACAAAAAACCTCCAATGTCATCAAATAGAAATAAAATTAAAGAAGAAAGAAAAAAATTAAATAGGAATTTTAAAAAAAAGATAGTCCAAAAGATCAATGAAACCAAAAGCTGATTCTTAGTAAAAATAAAATAGATAAGCCTCTAGCTGGACTCAAAAAAAAAAAAGGAGGGAGGCAACAAAATAGGATCAGAAATAAAAGAGGAGAAATTACAAAAGGCAGCAGAAATCCAAAGGATAATTAGAAATTACTATTAACACTATATGCTAACAAATTCAATAATCTAGATGAGATGGATAATTCCTTTAAATTATACAATCAGCCAGTACTGAATAAAGAAGAAACAGAAAACTTGAATATTCAATTACAAGCAAACAAAAGGAAACAATAATCAAAACATTTATAAAAACAAAATCCCCAAGACTAGGCAATTTCATAAATGAGTTCTACCAAATATTCAAAGATGAAAGAGTACCTATTCTGTTAAGTCATTTTCAAAAAGTTGAGAAATTGGAAATAATTCCAAATATATTTTATCAGATCAGTATCACCCTAATACCATAACCAAAAATCACAACACATACTCAAAAGAAACTATAGGCAAATCCCCCTAATTAACATGAATGCTAAAATCGACAATAATATGTTAGCAAACTGAATCCAATAAAGTATCAGAAGAATTACACACCTTGACCAAGTAGAATTTATTCTAGAAACACAAGGGTGGTTTAACATTTGAAAATCAATAAATGTAATTCACCACATTAAGAAAAAATAAAAAGAAAAGGCATATGAAAAGTCTCCAGACCCTATTCAAAAGGGAACCAGAGCAGCCGGAACCCTGTGGCCTTTTACAGGGCCCTGTCACCCCCACACAGAACAGCAAAGGTCTTGTGATTTTTTGTGATACCACCACAGGCTTTACCTGGACTGGTGACTCTGGACTCCCATTGGGGAGGAAGCCAGAGCAACCAGACACCTTACAACCTTCATGCAACTATGCCAGTCCTCAAGTGGGTCAACAGAGGTCTCACAACTTCCACGAGAACCCACTGGTGAGGACTGGTGAGGCACTATACCCTTGATGGGTAGGGTACCAAAGCAACCAGATGCCTAAAGGGATACTACCAGCTTGCAATCAGACCAGTAGAAACCTCCTGCCTTCCTATGGGAACTAACCAGCACCTGCCCATACCAGTAAGAGCCTCACAACCTTCTATAGGCCACTGCTAGGACCTGCCTGGACCAACAAAGGCTGACTTCCTACAAGAACTGTGCCAGTGCCTGGACAATACCAAGCCTGGTGAGACCACAAACATGTATCAGGAAGTAAGACAACTGGTCAGAAGCCTCACAACCTCCCATGAGACAGTGTTTTGCCCAGACAGGTGAGGATGCTGACTGGTGAATGGGGAAGAAACAATGCCCAGAGGAAATCTCACATGCAATAGCTAGGTTCCAAAGCTAATGATGAACAGAAAAAGCCAACAAATGGCAACTTGAGTCCCCAAGAAAACAGTATAATACAAAGAGAGAACAAATACCCAGAACCCCAAATCATAAACATAGAAGCTACATTTTCCCTATCAAATACAGAATTTAAAATTGCGATGAGAAAGAAATTCACAGAAATGGAAGAAAACTCTGAAAAACAGATAATGCCCATAGAAATGAAATCCATAAACTAAAGTTAGAAAATGAAGCTCTAAATAAGATAAAAATGGAGTTTCAGGATTTCAGAAGAGAAATACAGGAGATGTTAAACTCAGAAGAAAGTCACGGAAGTAGAGGGGATCAAGTAAAACAATGAGTGAGTGTAATTGAAGATGCAGATGTACAAGAATCAAGGTAAAGAATGAAGAGAAAAATAAAATTAAAAAAAAAAAAAGAAAAACTTTGAGAACTGACCGATTCCATTAGGAAAAAAAAAACAACTTAAGAATAATGGTAATACAGCAGGGAAGAGAAAGAGAAAGGGGCCAAAAAATGTATTTAAAGAAGTAATGGAGGAAAACTCTCCAAGCCTAGAGAAGAGAATAAATGTGCAATACAGGAAGCTAAAAGAATCCAAGTTTACCTAGATAAAATGAGAGCATCAGCAAAGCATATGATAATGAAATTTATAAAAATTCGGGACAAAGAAATACTTTGTCTGAATTTGGCATGAGGGAGGAAACAAATCACATCTAAAAGTAACCCAATCCAGCTAATATCAGAATTCTGTGAAGAAACACTCTGATCAAGGAGAGTGGAATGTCCCAAATACAGACAAAAACTGCCAGCCAAGAATAATTCCTGCAAGACACTCCTTCAGATATGAGACAATAAAGGCCTTTATAGAGAAGTTCAAGGAGTTTGCAAACTTTAAGCTACCACTTCAAAAAATATTAAAAGTAACATACACATTGAAACTGAAGAGATGAACATAACACAGAGAACTAAATAGGAAAATTGAACCACAAAAGTAAAAAATAAATGAAAGCAGTATACTATCAAATATCAATATTAAACATAAATGAGCTGAATTCACCAGTTAAAATACAGAGTTTTAGGATGGATCAGGAAACAGAATCTAACTTTTCGTTGTCTCCAAGAAATATCTAAACTCCAAAGACAAACATGCTCAAAGGAATGGAAGTCAAACAAATGGGAAGAGAGGGACAGCCATACTTATACCTGACAAAAGAGATTTCCAGTTAAAAAAGTAATAAGAGAAGAGGATGAAAACCATAAGAAGACATAACACTCATCAAACTATATGCACCAAATGAAGGTGCACCAAAATGTATTAGGCAACTACTGTCAACTTTGAAAACAAACATTGGAAAAAGTACTTTGTGGTCAGAAAGTTCAACATCTCACTCTCATAAATGGACAGATAAACTAGACATAATTAAACAGGACTACAATTGCCTTAAATAGAGAATTAGACTTCTAGATACCCTCAAAATCAGAAAACACATGTTTTCTCAAGTGCACATGGGACATTCCCCAGGATGGATTACAAAACAAAATTCAACAATTTCATAATCATAACAGAATTTTCTCAGTCTATGAAGCTTACAAAATAGAAATCAACTTTGAAAAGTAAGCCAGGAAATTTCTCAAAAAAAAAAAAACTCAATTGTAAATGAGCATAAAACAATTATAAATGAGCATCCAAAACTTATTGTACACAGTAAAAGAAGTATTATGTAGGAAATATATAGTAGTATAAGCCCATATCAAGAAAGAACTCGAGTAGATAACCTTCTCTCTGAACAAAAATAATAAAAAAATCAAAGCAGAAGTAGATGAAATAGTAATTTAAAACACAGTCAAAAAGATCAAAAACAGCCTCTTCATATAGAAACAAATTAGGGCCCTTCCTGGTAGCACAACAGGTTAAAGTGCAGCACTACAAGTGAGTCACAGCCGTTTCAGTGTGAGTCCTATCCCCATCCCCAGAGGTGGTCCAGATGGCACAGCAGACCTCTCCTGACCTGCCCACTGCTCCCTTCAGCTGTGTACTTTGTCAGTCTTCCTGCTCTGCTTCCCATTCTATCTCTAGTGAATCCTTTCACAGCTACTGCAACTCTGGCCTTTATGCCAATTCTGCATAAATAAATAAATCTTAAAAAAAAGAAGCAAATTAGACAAACTTCACCCATTTACCAAGAAAATAAGGGAGTAATCTCTAGCATACTTACAGAAAAGAAAGCGATAAAATGAACCCTAATTGGGAAAATATATGTAGTGCTATCATTATCTGCAGATTATATGATAACATATAGAGAGAACCCTAAAATATCAGATCAGTAAAGAAGCAGGTTACAAAATCAATACATAAAATTCAGTAGCTTTCCTATATACAATCAGCATGAAGAGGAAGAAATTAAGAACATCATTTAATTTGCAATTGTATAAAAAAAATTAAATACTTAATAATAAACCTAAAAAGAAAGTGAGACATGTATACAAGGAAAATAATTAAATATTGTTATAAGAAATGGAAGAAAATACAAAGAAATGGAGACATTCCCTACTGATGGAGCAGAAGAATTAATATTATTAAAATGACCATTGTACCCAAAGCATTTTACACAATCAATGCAATTTCAATTAAAATTTCAATGGCATTCTTCAAAGTAATGGAAACAATATTGTTGAAATTCATATAGAATTTAAAAAAAAAATCAAATAGCAAGAATAGCCAAATGTCCTTGCTAAAAAGAAAATGAATGTACTATACTCCCAGACTTCAAACTATTCTGCAGAGCAGTACTAATTAAGATAGCATGGGCTGTGGAACAAAAACAGACATACTTACTGTTGGAATTTAATTGAAAGCCCAGAAATAAAACCACACATATATGGTCAACTAATCTATGGTAAAAGAGGAAAGGATATGTACTGGAACAAAGAATACTTTTCAGAGATCTGGCAAGATGGTGGCATAGTGAAGATGCCAAAATCACTATGTCCATGCTCACAAAGGAATATAAGACTAAAAACAGACTGTAGACTTACATACTGTAAGTTTCAACCCAAAAGAGAACACCCTGGACTCACTAGAAGGAAGATAACGGAGAGAGAATAGGCGATTGGGGATCTTAATAGGGGAGGTTCAATCAGGGATTGCCCAGGAGCTAGGAAGTACCTCAGACAGGAGGCTTGCTGCTCATTCAGCCCCGCTAAATCCCTGGAGATAGAGACAGCTCAGCTGGTGAGTGGAACCCATGCTGCAAGGAAAGATTGCTTGGAGTAGGCACATAAAGCCCAGGAGGTGGGGAGGAGGGCTGGCGACCCTTCTAGAGCTCCCTGCATCTCCTTCCCCCACAGCTTAAGCCTGGAGGCTTATTCTCACCATTAGTCACCTTGGTGGGGTCAGCAAGTTCACAAATCTGTGGAGGTAAAAGGGGAAAAAATTCGAAATGGTTAAACTGAATCAAAAACAGGCCCAACCCTGGGAAGCTACAATACTTTTAACACTCCCCAAATCCTCCATGGGTACACCCTAGCATAGAGAGACCCTAGGAAATGCCTCAGACCAGAGACTTGCTACTGCTCTACCTGCTTACTGCATCTACCCACAAAACCCGTGGTAAAGCCCTGGAGTTAGAGACAACTCTAGGGTGAGTGGACCCCAAGTGGTGGGAAAAGACTGCTTGGAGTGGACACAAAGAGTCCTGGAGGCTGTGAGGGAGGACTGGCAGTCTACACAGCTGGGAGGCTTGCAGCCCTTCTAGTGCTCCCTGCATCCCCTGCTGTAGGCTGAAACAAACCAGTTAGACTGACTCAACCACAGGCCCAACCCAGGAAAACTGCAATAATTTTAACACTCCCTAAACACCCCCATGGGCACATTGTAGCATAGAGAGCCCTAGGAAATGCCTCAGATGGGAGATTTGCTACTGGTCTACCTGCTTATGACATTTACCCACAAAACCTGTGGTAAAGCCCTGGAGTTAAAGAGAGACAACTCAGCTCTGTAAGTGGACCCCAAGTGGTGGAAAAACTGCTCTGGGAGAGAATGCTTGGAGTGGGTACAAAGAGCCCTGGAGATGCTAAGGGAGGACTGTCAACCTGAACAGCTTGGAGGCTGCAACCCTTATGGTGCTCCCTGCATCCCCCCTCCCCATAGCAGAAGCTAGGACTCAAGTTGTTACTGGACAGCAGCAGCCTGAAGACTTGTGAACCAGTAAGGCACTTCCTTGTAAGGCTCACAGTGCTCAGAAAGTAAACAAAACCAGTGACTGCCTCAATCACAGGCACAGTTGCAGGGAGACCTACAACACTTCTAATGTGCCCCAACCCCCATGAGCACATCCAAGCATAGAGGGAACCCAGAACATGGGAAGGCTACAAAGATCAACAGGCATCTTCCAGAGATAAGGACTCATTGTGTTACCAGAAGAAGCTAAACACCACAAGAGACCCCTGACAGTCACTGATTGGGATGACAGACACGATTCCACCAGTGGAGGATGGAAAAACAGGAGTTATTAAAAAAACAAGGATCAGACTACCCTCCACAACTGAAGTTTCTTAAAGTCATTCTGCCACTCCAGAAAGAACATCGAGAAAGAATACTGGTTAATAATAGTAACACTGTATCTCAACAAGTAGAAAGTATTAGAAAAT
>NW_004567106.1:630738-632095 GCF_000260355.1 Condylura cristata | reverse complement strand
AGAGATAATCATACCATGACAACAGGACAAATACAAGACACATTACAGTAAAACTATCAAGAATACAAGACAAGGGAAAGATAATGAGAACAAGAGGAAAGAAACAAATAACCTATAAAGGGAAACCACTCAGGTTGACATCAGACTTCTCTGAAGAAACACTAAAGGCAAGAAGACATTGGAAGGACATATTCAACAAACTCCAAAGTATTAAATGCCAACCAAGAATTCTCTATTCTCTGAAGCTCTTCTTCCTCTATGAAGACAGAATAAAGACATATTCAGACAAACAGAAACTCCACAAATTTGTCATATCTAAACCCCCATTCCAAAATATACTACGAGAGGCCCTCAAACCAAATCCAACAGAAGAATGAACAAGAAAAGTTCAAAACAGGTAATGAAAATACAAAAGGACAAAAAAAAAAAAAAAAGGCAAATGTAGGTGCCAGTATATCAATGTTATCTCTAATTGTAAATGGCTTAAACTCATCAATAAAAAGACACAGAGTTGCAGGACGGTTTAAAAAACAGAATCCAATGTTCTGCTGTCTGCAGGAAACACATTACACAAAAGATAAAAACTGATTAAAAATAAAAGGATGGAAAAACAATCCTACAAGCAACTGGACCAAAAAAGATATCAGGAACAACTATTTATATCAGATAAGATAGACTTCAAACTAAAAAAGGTTAAAAGAGACACAGAAAGCCACTGCATTATGATTAAGTGGACAATACAACAAGACATGACAATCATCAACATATATGAACCAAATGAAGGAGCACCAAAATATATTAGGAAGCTACTGTCATCTATGAAAATGCATATCAGAGGAAATGCATACATAGTAGGAGACTTCAACACACTACTCTCCACAATGGACAGATCAACAAGACCAAAAAAAAAAGCAAAGACACTAAAACTCTGAACAAAGACGTGGACAACATAGGTCTATCAGACATCTATAGAATAATGCACCCCAAAAAATCTGAGTACACATTTTTCTCAAATCCACATGGATCATTATCTAGGATTGATCACAATCTAGGGGTCACAAGATAAATATCAATAGATACACTAAATCGAAATCATATCAACCATTTTTTCTGACCATGAAGGAATCAAACTAGAAATAAACCATATGAAGAAGGCAAGAAAACCACATACCCTGTGTAGACTGAAACCCACACTAATGGAGGACTGTTAGATCAATGAAGAGATAAAAGAAGAAATTTAAAAATACCTGGAGAATGACAATGACCACACAACTCTCTAAAATGTTTGAGACACATTAAGCACAGTTGTAAGAGAAAAATATATAGCAATACAGGCTCACATGATTAAAAAAAAAAA
>NW_004567106.1:607623-627803 GCF_000260355.1 Condylura cristata | reverse complement strand
CTTAATGAGATAAGCCAGAAAAGAAAGAAAAGTACCCGATGGTTTTGCTCATAGCAGGAGTATAATGGACCAGGCGAGAAAATAGCAAGAATAATGAATAGCCATATACCAGAGACATTTTGTGGGGGTGGAGTGGGGAATGGGATCAAAAATGGGGGGGTGAGGAGGTAAGTGCATGGGATTATGGTGATGGCACACAGGTGACTTGGTGATGGGAAACCTGCGGGGATTACAACTGGGATGGAAAAAAAATGTATAAAATGATGTAAAAATAAACTGTTATAAAATTTAAAAAAATAATAAAAAATGTCAAATCAGAAATAAATGAAATTAAAGTTAGGAAAATAGTGCAAAAAACCAATGAAACCAACACTTGGTTCTTTGAAAAAATAAATAAGATAGAAAAGCCACTAACAAGGCTCCCAAAGAAAAGACAAGAGAAAGAACAAATAAACAATCATAAACGAAAGTGGAGAAATCACAACAGATCCAGCAGAAATCAAAAGAAAAATCAGGGAATATTATGAACAGCTCTGTGCAAACAAGTTTAACAATTTAGCAGATATGGACAAATTCCTACAACTCTACAACCAGCGAAAGCTAGATAAAGGAGAAATAGAATAAGTAAACAGGCCAATTACAAGGAAGAAAATTGAAGAACTCTTCCCAAAATAATCAAAACTCTTCCCAAAAATAAAAGTCCAGGACCAGATGGATGTACAAATGAATTTTACTGAACGCTCAGAAAAGAACTAGTGCCCATTCTACATAGACTCATCCATAAAAATTAAAAAGAAGGAAAACTACCACAAATGTTCTATGAAGCCAACATCACATTAATACCAAAACCTAACAAAGAAATCAGAAAAAAAGAAAAGTTCAGACCAATCTCCCTATTCAACACTGATGCAAAAATCCTGAACAAAATCTTAGCCAACAGAATCCAACAATGCATTAAAAGAATATTACACCATGACCAGGTGGGCTTTACCCCAGGAGCACAAGGATGGTTCAACATCAGAAAATCAGTTAATGTAACCCATCACATCAACCGACAGAAAAATAAAAAAACACAATCATATCAATAGGTGTGGAGAAGGCATTTGACAAAGTTCAACACCCATTTATGGTTAAGGCCTGCAATCCTTGGAAAAGAAGGAACGTACCTCAACATGATAAAACCTTATATGACAAACCCACAGCCAATATCATCCTCAATGGAGAAAAACTGAAAGCCTTTCCTTTGAGATCAGGAACAAGACAAGGGTGTCCACTATTGCCACTGCTCTACAACATTGGAAGTTCTAGCCAGAGCAGTAAGACAGGAAAAAGATATACAATGAATCCAAATTGGGAAAGAAGAAATAAAACAGTTTTTAATTGCAGATGATATGATAATTTACATGGAAAAACCTAAAAACTGTACAGAGAAATTAATCAAAACAATTGATGAGTTTAGTAAGTTAGCAGGATATTAAGTCATTACAGAAAAGTCAGAGGCCTTCCTATACAAAAACAACCAATCACAAGAAGCAGAAATAAATAAAAATAAATCCCCTTTTCAAATAAAACAAAAATAATCAAATACCTGGGAGTCAACCTAACAAAAGAGGTAAAAGACCTATATAAAGAAAACTACAAAACACTGTGAAAAGAAAAACAAGAGGACACCACGAAATGGAGAGACATCCTCTGCTCATGCATTGGGACAATTAACATCATCAAAGTGGCCATCTTACCAAAAGCAATATACAGATTTAATGCCATCCCAATAAAAGTCTCAATGACACTCTTCACAGAAATAGAAAAAATATTGATGAAATTCATAACAACAAAAGACCTCGAATAGCCAAAACTCTCATGACTAAGAAGAAAGAGAATGGAGGCATTACAATCCCAAACTTCAAGCTATACTACAAAGCTATGATAATCAAAACTGCATGGTACCGAACAAGAACAAACATACAGACCAGTGGGTTCGAATAGAAATCCCAGATACAAACCCACAGGTTTATGGGCAGCTAATCTTTGCCAAAGGAGCAAAGAAGATACCATGGAACAAAGAAACATTTTTCAGCAAATGGTGCTGGGAAATCTGGGAAGCTACATGCAATTTAAGTGAGTCTAGATCACTACCTCAAACCATACAAAAAAAATCAACTTGAAGTGAATTAAAGATCTAGACATAAGACATAAGAACGTAAATAATAAAATACCTGCAAGTAAAGCTAGGTCAAACACTACACGACAGACAATTCAGAGACATCTTCGAAGATACAGCACCCAATGCAATGATAGTGAAGGCAAGGATAAATAGATGGGACTACATCAAGTTAAAGAGCTCTGTACAGCAAAAGAGGCATAACAAAAGACATCCCACTGACTGGGAAAAAAATTTTCTCACACAAAACTAGCGAAAAAGTATTGATCACAAAGATATAAGGAGAACTGATGAAACTCAACAACAACAACAAAAAAAAAACATCAAAAAATGGGCAGAAGAGCTAAAAAGACACTTCTCCAAAGAGGAAATGCAGATGGCCAACAGGCATATGAAAAAATGTTCAACATCACTTATAATAAGTGAGATGCAAATAAAAACCAGACTGAGATACTGCCTCATCCCAGTGAGAATGACCTATCTTATAACAACTAGCAACAACAAATGTTGTACAGGATGTGAAGAGAAAGGAACTCTCCTGCACTGCTGGTGGGAATGCAAACTAGTACAACCACTATGGAAAACTGTTTGGAGGTTCCTCAAACTGCTAAACATGGATCTTCCATATGACCCAGTAATCCCACTCCTAGGTATCTACCCAAAAGACACAAAAACACTGATTCAAAATGATACCTACACCCCCATGTTTATTGCTGCTTTATTTACAATTTGAAAGACATGGAAAAACCCAAATACCAAAAAGTAGATGACTGGATAAAAAAGAAGTGGTACATATACACAATGGAATATTACTCAGCAACCAAAAATCAAACAAATGAACACATGGCTTTTGCAGCAACATAAATGGAGCTGGACAAGATCATCCTTAGTGAAAGAAACCAGAAAGAAAAGGAAAAATACCAGATGGTTTCGCTCATAGCAGGAATATAACAGACCAGGCGAGAAAATTATATTAATCATGAACAGCTATATACCAGAGACATTTTATGGTGGTGGAGTGGGGAATGGGATCAAAAACAGTGGGGGAAGAGAAATGCACTGGACTATGGTAATGGCACAAGGGTGATTTGGTGATGGGAAGCCCAAGGGTATTACAACTGAGGTGTAAAAATGCATAAAATGACATAAAAATAAACTGTTATATTATCCATTTTTTAAAAGAATACTCTTCAATAAGTCGTGTTGGGCAAACCGGACTACCACATGCAAAAGAATGAAACTAGAATATTATCACACACCATACACAAAAAGTACACAAAATGGATTTAAAAAAATGGATGCAAGACAAATTGCCATAAAATATATAGAGGAAATTATAGGCATACACTCCATAACATAAACTTCAAAATTAATTTGAGGACTCATCTTCAGAAAATATAAACAGGAAAATGTAAACAGCTGGGAAATATAAACAGCTGGGACTAAAACAAAAAGCTTCTGTAAAGCAAAAGTGACAGCTACCAAAATGAAGAGATGCCCTACTGAATGGGAAAAACACACTTGCACAGCATATAGTTGATAAAGGATTGATGTTGAAGATCTATAAAAGCTCACAACTCTCAACAAAAAGCAAATAGCCAATTAAAGCATGGACAGAAGAGCTTGATACAGACATCTTCCAAAGAAGAATGGAGACAGCCAAGTGGCATATGAAATAAATGTTCAGTTTCACCTATTATCGGGAAAATTTAAATCAAAATCACAATGATATAATGACCCATATTAAACCAACAACAATATAAGGAAGTAATCATATAATCTAGCTATTCTACACCTAGGAACACAAAGTACACAAAAAGGCTAATATGAAAGTAATCCTGCACTCTTACAAGACCAGTGCTCTAACTCCTAAGGTTTAGGGACTTTCCTACATTCTTATGTTTACTGTAGCACTATTTATACGAGCCGTTATTGGAAAAAACTGAAACACAATGGAATACTAGTCAGTGATAAGAAAAGTTAAATTCATGTGATTTGTGCCAACATGAATGGAGCTGGAAGGGATTATGCTAACCAAAGTAACTCAGATGGAAGAAAGTAAATATCAGATGGTTTCACTTATTTGTGGAATATAGAGAAACCAATTAAAGAGTGAAAATAGACAAAACTTGAAATCTGACCTGAAATCTGTGCCATCCAACAAGGGTGGAATAAGAGGGGTCAAAACAGGGGAAGAGCCCAAGGGACTATGATGATGGATCATAGTGTTATGTTATTAGGAGAACTGTGTGGAATAACCTGGTTAGAGAACTTTAATACTGTCTAAAAAATAACAAATATGTAAGAAAAAAGCTCTTCATCTGGAAATAAACTTAATAGCAACCAAGTCAATAAAATCCTGGAAATATAGGTTAGATTGTTACTCTACAATAAGATCAGGTCAAGAGTTTCCTACAGATTATTGGTCTTCAGCAATGAATAGAGATGATTTTTAAATCTTAAATTTTAAAGTTTAAACTTACTAATATTTGTCTTGGGAAATTTGAAAGTAGATCATTCAGAAGAGTACTTTGAATTATAAGAAAGCAACCATGGGATAGTTACTTTGAAAATATCCTCCTGGAAAATAAATAAACTGCAAAATTAACTCATAAAAACTGGGTGGTGTGATCAGCTATTTAGAATTATTAGACATAAGCCAATAAATTTGGAAGACACAATATTTTATAATAAATGATCTTGATCCTTTGTATTTGGCAGAGAATAAATAACAAGACCAGTTATTGAATTGAAATGCCTTGATCACAGTGTTTCATAAATTTGAGGGAAGGTATTTCAAATGATCATCTAGAATATTTGTATAGAGCCTCAACTTCACTCTAAAATATATTTAGAAGGAGTATTTAGAAAGTTTCAGGGAGAATTTAGCTTCTAATTTTTAATGGGGATGGACTGTACTATTCTAGGGAGAATGGGTGCAGCACCATGCTCTTCAGTGAATGAACAGTAATATTTACAATCCCAGTCAGAAGCCACTCTGCATAAACATTTAGACAGCATCATTTCCCAAGGGGTTATTTTGTTCATGAATTTAATCTTTTAATGAGTGTGCTATGTGAAGAATGATCTGTTTAAAATGAGAGATGGGAAAATTTCAATTTTTTTATTTGACTTTTAAGAAAATGGGATCTTTTAAGGAGAATTGACATTGGGCCTGTGTAGTCTCGCAAGATTCCTGCCCTACAGTATTTTTAAATCTGCCCTCATTCTAGTCCTGGTTCTAAAATTCCAACCCATAAAATTTTGAATCTATAATAGTGACGGTAACCCATTGTGAATTAATTTTCTTTCCCTGTTGTCTTACTAACACATCAAACACATACTTTTGCATTATTGAAAGCAAAGTGAGCAAAGGTAGAGTGTTAGGTCTCACCTATGTACTCACAATTGAAAACCACAACTCAAGCTCAGGTTGCAAAATCAAGTTTTATTTATAAAGGGAGATTGGAATAAGGGGAGTGTTCCTAAAGCCACAAATGGCCAGTTGTCCTATCCCAGGTAGTGTCCACAGTGTCCAAAAGTCCAGATCACAAGCTTCAGTATGATGGACTTCAGTATGATGCTGAAAGAAGGCTGGAACTGGTCTCACAACAATAAGTGGTGGGTCAGGATCCAACTAAACTTTGACATCTAGAGTGGCCACAGGTGCTGCTAAGGAGAGCACTTTCTAACTAGCGAAAGTCTAGTTTCCTCCTGAAGTTTTTTCCAAGCTGAGTTAAACTTTTTTGAGTCTAGCTGACTTCCCAAGTTCACTGAAACCTTCCTAAGAAGCTCCTTTTTCACTGACTTAAGCCTTCCCAAACTAAATCAAGCCTCTCCTCTCAATCTACCTAAATCCTCCTCTGAAGCTTTTAGTTATATCCCCCTTCAGTGTACCCACCTTTCAAGCTTGATTGATCCATTTCCAAACTAGCTGTTTTCAAGAGCTGACTGGTGCTGGTGTAAGCTTGAGCCAAAATGATGCTAGTTGGAGCTCAGATCTGGTCTGTTTTTAAAACCAGCTCAGGGTTTAAAACCAAAACACAGTAGTATATTCAACCTACACTGCTCAGAGCTATAACAGGACAGGCAAATTATGCTGAATCTAATGACACTGGTGAGGTTCAAAAATGAATGTTATCTCCAAAATTGCTGTAGGTGTTTTTCTTTCTGTTTTCCTAAACCCAAATCTGGCCATGCCAGGTCAGTCACCCAAATCAGCTGCCAAGAGGTAGCACAGGTTAATGGAGACCCCTGTGGCTTCAGAGAAGCCAGACACCCAAGGCTGGGTGTTGTGTAACTTCTGGAAAATGTAAATAGCTACTCATTTTTATTGAAGAGATTTATTTTATTTATTTGTTTATTCATATAGGCAGTGAAAGGATTCACCAGAGACAGACTGGAGAGCAGAGCAGGTGGATCTCCTGAAATACACTGCTGAGGGAAGCAGTGGGTGAGACAAGAGAGATCTGCTGTGCCGTATGGGCTAGATGCCTCACTGGAGATTGAGCTCAGGTGGCAGTGGCTGGTAATAGCTTTATAATGCTGAGACTTTAGCCCCCTATGCCACCAGGGAGGCCCCATGATGATAGCTACTCTTAGAGTTTAGACCATTTACATTTAGATTAAATACTGATATGTTAACATCTATATTTGTCATTTGTTTTATCTTTTTATCATTTTCCCCTTGCTTTATTGTGTTCTTCTTATTCATTTTTCTGTTGGTTTTTATTTTAGGATATCTTGTAGAAATTTTTGTGGAGGTTTAGTCATAATGAATTTCAGGAGTTTATGTTTGTCTGAGAACGTCCTTATTTTGTCTTCATAAAGCAAGGAGATCTTTTCAAGGTACAGTGTTCTTGGTTGGCATTTGCTGTTTTGAAGTTTGTTGAATATGATACTCCATTCTCTTCTTGCTCATAGTGTTTCTTCAGAGAGATCTCATGTCAGCCTAATTGGTTTTCCTTTGTAAGATAACTTGTTCTTCCCCCTTTTCAGTGTCATTGTTTTTTCCTTGTCTTGGACTTTCACAAGCTTTACTATTATGTGTCTTGCTGTGGTTTTCTTTTCATTGAGGAAATTTGGTGTTCTTCTCATGTCTTTTATGTCTATATTCATTTCCTTTTCCACACTTGGAAAGTTCTCTTAGATTATCTCCTTGAGTAAATTCTCATTTCCTTTTTCTCTCTCCTCACCTTCTGGAATGCATACTGCTCTTCTACTTCCTCTCCTCATGTTGTCTGATGATCGTCTAAGAATTTCCTCATTCCTTTTCATTTTTATTTCTCTTTTGGTTATTTTTACTTCTGTACCTTTAAGAGAACTAATCTGTTCTTCTATTTTATTGATTCTGTTTTCATTGCTTTTCCCAGAGTTCTTTAGTTCTTCCATTGATCTTTTAATCTCCTGGGTTTCTATTTTTTCCTTCTTTAGGGAGTCAATTTCATACTTCAGTTCCTTTTCTCATTTCATTTTTTTTTCTTTTCATCTTCTTTAGGTTGTTTAATCATGATGACTTTAAATGCTCAATCTGGCAGGCAGAAATATTCCATGTCATATGTTCAGTTCTGGTGGCTGAACTTCTTTTTGTGGTGTGTGTTTGCCTTAGGGGCTCATTTGTTTAGTTATAATTTTCCCACTTCTTGCTTTTTTTCTTTAAGAATTATTTATTTATTCATACAAGAATTAGGGTATAGGCCAGAGACAGGATGGGGAGCAGGACAGGCAGATGTACTGAAACACACCACTGAGGGGAGCAGCGGATGGGTTAGGAGAGGTCTGCCATGCCATGTGGGTTACCCCCCTGGCCAGGGATTGAATTTGTGCTGCAGTATTTGTAGATAGCTTCACAGTGCTGTGATTTAACTTTTTGTGCCACCAGTGAGGGCCTCTGCATCTTGCCTTCAAGTTCTATGCTGTGGAATCTCTTTGAGGTGCTCTGGCTGCCTCTTGTTGTTTGTGGCAGATAGAGAGGGATAGAGAGGGAGCCTCTCTATCTCATTCCACCATGATCTGTGGGGGCTTTTATGAGTGTGCACTTACCAACTGTCCTCTGATTGTTTGCAGATCTTCCTCTTTCTGCTCCAGGTGTCATCCTGTATATTTGCTATTTTTTTTTAAGATTTATTTATTTATGCATACAGAACTGGGTACAGGACAGAGGTGCAGGGGCAGTGAGAAGATTCACCAGAGACAGAGCAGGGAGCAGAACAAGCCAACTGATGAAGTACACTGCTGAGGGGAGCAGTGGGTGGGTCAGGATCCATATGCTGTGCCATATGGATCAGGGGATTGAACTCATGCTGATCAGGGGATTTCAGATCAGGGGATTGAACTCATGCTGAAGTGGCCATGCTGAAGAGGCTTTAGCTTTTCAGTGCTGTGCTTTAATCCACTGTGCGACCAGGGAGGGCCCAGGACTGGGTTTTTTAACAGCTGCAGTTGCTCACTTAGGTCAAGTTCCTGGAAGTTGAAAGGTGCTGGCTTTGTGGGTGGGGGAGTGTAGCAGGTTTCTGCTATTTTTTGCACTCAGTTGCCATTTTCTTCCTTGAGCAGATTGCCAGTATTGCCCTGTTTATTTTGTGTGTCCCAGTTTTCATGGATACCTACCACTTTGTCTCTCTTTTTTAGCTGAATCTATGGGAGGACTTAGGAGCAGTGTTTCTTCATCGCCAGGCTGATCCTGAAGTTAGGACAGACTTTTTTTTAACATTAAACATGCCTATGGGACCCATTTTGAACAAGAACTCAGTATGCAAAACCTTACCAAGATGGAAAAACATCTTTTCGTCCTAGAAAATCTTTATCACAGATAAGGTTGACCCCACTTTCATGCCCTCAGTCTGCTACTGACATGACTCTGTATATAATTTTCATAAAGGCCAGGAGATAGGGTGAATTTTATGGAGTTTTAAATCTATGAGTTTTGAGGCATCTGAAAAAATATGTATAGTCTTTTTATTTACAAGCTTGATTTTGCTGCACTGAATATGAAACTTTTTGTAAATACATTGAATAACAAGCAGAGAAATCAGTGTATGTTTTAAGTAGGAGGGGGTAACTCTATTGGTCTTATTAACATTTCATGTGTAAGCTGATTTTAGGCTAGCATGAATTATGCAACTTATTCCTACACCTTTTGAAAAATGTTAAAATGCATATACTCTGGACTTATAAGTCTACAAAGTTTTTTTTTTTTTTAATAATATAGGTTTTGTGTGTACTCTCAAGGAACTTGCCTTCTAATGAGGGATGTTGACATTTTTAAATGATTGTTTCACTTAAGCAGCTTCAGCAATGTAAGAATCTGTGGTCAGCTTGCCAGAGACCCGTATCACCATCTACTATAATCTTCACCCAGGCATTGGATTTCAAAAGTAGAAAAGTCCACAGTTATTAAGGAATTTTGAGCTCTGATTATGGTTTTGCTTGTTAGCCACTTTTAGGGTAAGAATATTCCATCCCGAGAACACAGTTTCTGAGTTGCTCTTGACCTGTAGTACTCTGATTTAGCCATGGATCATGAAGAACAAACACATCCTAAGAAGAGTGTACTCTTCAATAGGTACAGAATTAATGTATCCTACAACCAGAGTCCCCAAATTACCAATCCAAATCAGGTCTGCTGCTGCTTCTTATTATCAAATTAGCAGGCATATTAGAGATTTCCTTGATTTTTTATTTCACTTTATGCCAACCACATTTCATATGCCACTCACATTTGTTCTCTCTGTTGTGCACTCCAGCACCCACCTAGATCTTGATTTAAGCAGATAAACTGAAATTTGCACAAAAATTGTGGCCTTGCACATCACTCCAGCAGATCTAGCTTCTTCACCCAGTACATATTTTAATAATCCCTTTTACTGAAGCCCAGCCATTTAGAGAGGCTGTAGAAAGAACCAGAACAAGTCCATAAACCAACAGAGACATTGCACTACAGGTGATGAGTTCTCATTTTTTCCCATTCTTCAGGGAAGATTATTATCTAAAAATTAGAAACTATATGTATTTGCTTAGTACTCCAATTAAATACTTTCTTCAAATATACTATGTATGCAAAGGCAAATTTGTCTTTGAATATTCAAAATCATTTCTCAGTAAAACTTTCCTACAAGAGAATTGAAGCAAGGACTAGATCTAGCTGTTTTGTTAATATATTAACAGATTTATATAGAAAATACAACATTTTAGCAACCTGGTTTGCAAATGCCTACTGGACTGCAAATAACTCATATGAACAAATGTGTTCTTGAAGTTCCCAGGAAGGCATTTAAATAAGAGATCTCAGAGTAGCTTCTTAATGCCATACTCATACTCCTCCCTACTAGAGAAAATTTCATAGAAATCCCTAAATAATAATACAGATTAGAAGAAATGGAGACACAGCTGTTTAACACTATATTTTGCCAAATGGAAACACATTATTATTACAAGAGTAAATACCTATTGGCCTATCATTCTACTGCCCTGATGTCTCCTTTAATAAATACTTTTTGTAAATTTGAATATGAAAAGACACTATTTACTTAATTAGTGATAAAGAGTCTCTAATATAACTGTAATTGTGTTTCTTCATTTCCATATCTTTGAAAGTACCACTAATTCCTGTAGTAAACCCTCTGCTATTGGGAAAGACATTAAGTTTCTAGAAGCTTGTTTGAATCAAGAATAACTGAATGAAATCACAACATTATGAGCTTTATTGTGTATATATAGGCTAATAACTGTGATTAAAAATATTTGTGTTCAGGTAGGTATTTATTTTAGTGCTTATTTTGCCTTTTTTTCCATTTTATTACAGATTTTTAAGAACATGGGCTCTGATGACACAGTACAAGCACAAGGAAGTCGGAGGTTGATCAGCTTTTCTCTCTCAGGTATGGTTTTGTTCAGCTTATAGCCCTGTTAAGGAAATAAGAATGTCAACCCACATTCAGGAGATCCACTTTAGTTTGACTCATACCTACAATTTACTAGACCTTTCAGTGTTTTCCGTGTAAAACAAAATTTATAGATTTATTCCATTTAATTAACTTGGCTATTGGAATAATGCTGCAATGAAATAGGAGTGCTTAGATCCCTTCAAATAAGTATTTTGCATTCTATGTGTAGGAGTGGAATTGCTGGATCATATGGTATAATTATTTTTAACATTTTGAGATATCAGTGTAATGTTTCCATAGAGTCTGGGCTAGATTACAACCTCAAGAATACACAAGTTTTTCTTTTTCTCCATATCCTTGCCAACATATAGTTCTAGACCTTGGTATGAGATACATATGGGCCATATCTCATAGGTATGAGATGGTATCTCATTTTGACTTTGTTCTTGCACTTCCTTAGTGATGAAAGAGGATAAACGTTTTTTTTCCATGTGTCTGTTAGCCACATGAATATCTTTTTTGGAGAAGTGTCTATTTAGCTTTTATGTCCATTTTTGTTTGCTTGTTTCCCCGTTATTAAGTTGCTTGTTTTTTTAATTAATTAATTTATTTTAGTATTATCTCATTTTAGGATATATGATGTACACATACAAGGTGACTTTAAAAAAAATAATAATTTCTTTCAATGTGTAAAAGCTTTTTAGTTTGATGTAGTCCCATTTGTTCATTTTTGCTTTTGTTTTCCTTGCATAGGAGTTGAGTGCACAAAGATATCATTGAAGTCAATATCAGAGAGTGTTTTACCTATGGTTTCTTCTTTTTGTTTATGGTTTTAGATCTTATCTCCAAGTTTTAAATCCATTTTGTGTATGAAATGAGATGGTGTTCTGGTGTTGAAACTTCCTGTCCATGAATATGAACTATCTCTCCATTATCTTTCTTAGTTTTATTAATCAGTTTTGTAGTTGTTTTCATGCAGATCTTATATGTATTTTGTTAGATTTAAGCTTATGTGTTTCATTTTGTTTTAGTGCTAATGTAAGTGATATTATGTTTTTAACACAAATTTCAAATTCCACACATTTTAACACAAAGTCCACTGTTGAGTGGTGTTATAAAGGAAGTGAATGGCTTTTTGTCTATTAACCTTTTATCCTATGACCTTACTATAATGATTTATCAATGCATCGTCAGATAACACATTTGTTCTACTGGTTCTCACTTAAACAAGAAAAGCCCCAGTTGACTGTGCATATCCCAAATATGCATTGCAATTCATTCATTTGATCTCAGGTCTCTGACATGTACTATCTGCAACATGTTTTAATTTGACAAAGTAAGGCAATCATTTTCAAACTGTGTTCAGTGGTATTCTATAGCTCCATGCCATTGTGTCTCTTCAAAGAACACTTAGGTGAGAATTGAGTATGTGTGGTTATGAGATTTGTATATCACTTTAGCTAGGGAAAAGCAGTATTTATTTGTATTTTTAAGTTTGAATTATTTTATTTTACAGAAGAGTTGCAAATCTAGCACAAAGATTTTCCATGTACACTTTATGTAGTTTACTCATTGTTAACATATTACAGAATTACAATACATTATTAAAACTAAAAAATATTCAACTATTGTATTCATACTAATTACTAAAATTCAGATTTTATTTGGATTTCATTGGTTTTTAAACAAATGTACAGAAAAAACTCAGCTTTTCCTGTCTTACCTATTGTATATCTCAAAGTAATTTCACATCCATTACTTATTGAATATTCCATATTTTTATGAGGTCAAAGTGAATGATATATGGACACAATGGGATATTCCTCACTTATTAGCAAACATAAAATCTTATTCATTTTTACAACAGGGATAGAAGTGGAGGGGATTCTGCTAAGAATCTTTCCCCAAGAGGGGAAAGACAAATACCATATGATTTCAGGCATTAGTGGAATATTAAAAAAGAAAGCAAAACAAACAGAAAAATACAAACCCTTGCAATCTGACTACAGAACTAAAGCTCCCAGATGAGGAAGACAAAAGTGGGGCTGGGTACCCAGTAGCAGGAGGTTATTGGTGCTTTGGTAATACAAATAGTTTGGGAATATACATTTGAATAGGGTAAATCTGTACCCCTAAATATATAATGTTGTAAGCTGCCATCATCTCAATAAAATAATAAATTAACTATATAAAATACTGTAAATACAACTATACATACAGAAATCTCTTAATCTCAATAAAATGAAAATAATCAATCCAACTGAAAACTAGATTAAAAAATGTGAGCACACTTTTTTTTGTGACATTTCACCAAAAAAGACATATATAGAAAGCAAATAAGCATGGATGAAAAGATGTTCCATATCATATATTATAGGGAAATGTAAATGGAAATAATATTTCACTATACACCTATTAGAATGCCCAAAATGTAAATGTAAAGGATAAACTGTCAATAAATAAGCCTTCATGTATTAATAATCACCCTAAATATGATTGTACTGAGGTCACCAGTTAAAAGGTACAGAATGACAAATTGAAGGGGCAAAAATCATGACGTCTACTTTTTGCATATCAAAAACTATTTCAGCTCTAAAGAAAAATAAATGTAAAGTGAAAAACTGGAAAAAAAGTATTTCAGGCTAATAGCACAGGGGAAAAAATGAGGAATTGCTATTCAAATGTCTGTAAATTATACTTTTTTGTCATAAAAGGTAATCAGTGACAAAGATGGGCACTGCATAATGATCAATGGAAAACTTCAAGAAGTATCATGGTCATCAATGTGTATACACCCAATATAGGTGTACCAAAATACAGAAAACAACTATTAACAAACTTAAAGCTACACATGAGGAGGCTAATAGGAGGAGATATCGATCAGCACATAGTTTACATATAGTTTCTCTCATCCTGAGAGAAAGTTAACTAGAAGAAAATTGCCCCAGTGAAACTACCACCTAATAGGTGGACCTGGTACAATCTTCTATCCCCAAAGAAATTCCTCTCAAGAGTACACGGAATATTCTCAAGATATAAATCATATGGTGGAACATAGAACATGTCTCAAAAAAAGTGAAAATAGAAATTACGTCAAACATTTTCTTTTAAAGATTTATTTATTTATGCTTACAGAAGTAGGGTACAGGCCAGAGGTTCAGGGGCAGTGAGAGGATTCACCAGAGACAGAGTGGGGAACAGAACAGGCAGATTGACAAAATACACTGCTGAGGTGAGCAGCAGGCAAGACAGGAGGTCTGCTGTGCCATGTGGGTCAGCTCCGTGTGCTGCATTGGCTTCTGAGAGCTTCATAATACAGTGATTTAACCCGTTGCACCACCAGGGAAAACCCAACATCAAACATTTTTATGACAGTGGAATAAAGCTAATTATTTATTAGCACAAAAGAAACCTGAAAATATAATATGTGGAAACTAAGCAAAATGCTTTGAATAATACCTGAGTCAGTAAAGAAATCAAAAGATAAAGTTTTTCCTGAAGACTAACAAACTATCAATTCAATAGGAATAACTAACAGCAGCATTATTGGAAAGACATAGCAATATAGAACTAAATCCATAATCAGAAACAACTGTTCTAAATAATTTAAATATACATCTGAGAAAACTAGGAAAAAGTAATCTAAAATTGTAGAAATAAGGAAATAATAAGTAGAGAGGAAATATGGGCCCTCCTGGTGGCGCAGCAGGTTAAAGCACAGCACTAAGAAGCTAAAGCCACTTCTGCATGAGTTCGATCCCTGCCTGTCCCGGAGGTGATCCACATGGCGCGGCAGACCTCTCCTGACCTGTCTGCTGCTCCCCTCAGCAGTGTACTTCGTACATCTGCCTGTTCTGCTCCCCACTCTGTCTCTGGTGAATCCTCTCACTGCCCCTGCACCTCTGGCCTGCACCCAAGTTTTGTATGCATAAATAAATAAATCTTTAGAAAAAAAAATAAGTAGAGAGGAAATAAATTATTTAGAAACCAAAAAAAAAAAAGACAATGTGCAAATCAGTGAACCCAAAACTGTTTCTTTGAAGGGCAAACAAATTTGATAAACCTGTAACTCGACTCACTAAAAAGAGAGAAAACTGAATAAAATGCCAGAAATAAAAGAGATGAAATTACAACAAACACCACACATATGCAAGGGTCATAATATATTATTATGAATATCTATGGAAAAATAATTAGACAATCTAGAAGAAATGGACATGTATCTTTATACAACGTTCGACTGAACCAGGATGACGTAGACAATGTGAATGGACCAATCACAGCAAAGAAGTTGAAAGGGAATAAAAAGTCTCCTTAAAAATAAAGACTCAGGGGGCCCTCCTTGGTGACTCAGCAGGTTAAAGCAGAGCACTAAGAAGCTAAAGCCACTTCAGCATGAGCTCGATCCCCAACCCTGGAGGTGATCCACATGGTGCAGCAGACCTCTCCTGATCTGCCTGCTCTCCCCTCAACAGTGTACTTTCATCAGATGCCTGTTCTGCTCTCCACTCTGTCTCTGATGAAGCCTCTCACCACCCCTGCACCTCTGGCCTGACCGCCAGTTCTGTATGCCTAAATAAATAAATCTTTTAAAATAATAATAGAGACTCAGGATCAGATGGCTTCTCTTGTGAATTGTGCTTATCATTCAAAGAGGATCAAATATCTGTTGTCAAAAAGGATAGAACATTCCCAAGCACATTTTACAAAGCCAACGTTACCTTGATCACAAACAAATAAGAAAAAAATATTAAACCCTGTAGACTGATGTCTTTTATAAATATAAACACAAAGTCCTCAAAAAACCTTGACGAATTGAACCTAGCAATATATATAAGAGAATCATCCATTGTGACAAAGTGGGATTGATACCAGGGATACAAGGTTGGTTCAGTATATGAAAATCAATCACAGCAATTCATCACTGACATCAGCAAAAAGAAAGATAAAATCACAAAGATCTTTCAATAGATGCTGAAAAAAAATATTTGACAAGATTTACCACTCACATTTAAAGAAATTATCTGTCAAATGGGAATGAAAGGAACTTAAGATGTCATTCATTACAAATCCACAGTGAACATTATACTCAATGGCTGTAAACTGAATGTATTTTCCCCAAGATCTAGAAAACAACAAGGATGTCACTTTCACCTCTACTATTCAACATAGTTTTGGAAGTTATACCCAGAGAATTTAGACAAGTAAAGTTTATAAAAGGAATTGAAATTTGGAAATTTGTACATTACTGTGAAAATTGTGATATGAATCTATCACTATTCAGAGAAAATACAATTAAATACATAAACAATTCAAAGATTCTACAAGAACCCTGCTAGAAATAATAAATGAATAAGTAATATGGCATATAAATTATAGCAACACACAAAGATCTCTTGTTCCTATATGGAAACAATGACTTAGAAGAGAGATAATGCAGTTATAAATACCTGAAATACCTTGTGAAAAACTTAATAGAGGATGTGAACAACTTAAACACTGAAAACGTTAAGAAAATAACTGTCAAAGAAAATAATAGAAGTTTCGAATGAATGAAAAAGTATCTCGTGTTCATGAATTTGAAACAAACTTTGTCAATATGGCCATATTAGCTGAAGTAATGTACAGATTCAGTACAAAACTGATTTTAAAAATCCCAATATTTCTCCTTTATTATTTTTTAAGACTTTATTTTTCTGTAGAAGAAAAGGGGTGTAGGCCAGAAGTGGGGAGGGCTTGATGGGATTCAATTGTTCTGCTTCAGTAGGGAGCAAAACAGGCAGATCTACTGAAATCCACAGCTGAGGGAGCATTGAGTGAGACAGGAGTGGTCTGCTGAGCCATGTGGGCAAGCAGCCTGGTCAGAGATCAAGCTCAGGCTATTGTGTTGGGCTGACATGGTGATAGAAGTGAGAATTAACACCTAGGCAACCAGGGAGGCCCTTCCCAATGATATTATTTTTAAAGATTTATTTATTTATGCATACAGAACTAGGGTACAGGCCAGAGGTGCAGGGGCAGTGAGGGGATTCACCAGAGACAGAGTGGGGAGCAGAACAGCAGATCGACAAAGTAAACTGCTGAGGGGAGCAGTGGGTGAGACAGGAAAGGTCTGCTGCGTGAAGTGGATCACCTCTGGGGCTGGGAGTCAAACTCCCACTGAAGCCACTATGGCAAGCTTGCAGAGCTGTGTCCTAACCCGTTGCACCCCCAGGGAGGGCCCCCAATGATATTTCTTAAGAAAACAGAACAATTATATATTTTATGTGTATGTATCCACGAAAGACCCCAAATAGCTAAAAAATATCCTAAGTGAATAAAAGAAAAATAAGGCATTATTTGACTATTTGATTTCAATTTATACTTACAGCAAAAGTAATCAAAATAGTTAGATGATACACTCCTGGACAGCAACTACACAGGTATTTGGATACAAAACTCAAATGACAAGGAAAACAAAACCAAAAATAAACAAATGGTACTACAGATTTTTTTTTTTAAACCAAAGTAAAAATTACAAAAAAAAAAAAAATGTAACAAACTGAGTGGGAGAAGATTTTTCCCACATCACATGTCTGGCAAGTGGTTAATTTCCAAAATATATAAAGGATGAATACAACTCAAAAAATAACAACAAATCCCAACCAAAAAATTGGAAAAAAGACAGATAGTTCTGCAATGAAGACATTCAAATGGCCTAAATACACATGGCAAAATATAAGCATTACATATTATAGGGAAAGAAAATGTAAGTCAAAACCTTCATGAGATACCACCTCACCTCCATGAGAATAGTCTTTGGCAGAATGATTGTAAACAATAAATGTTGATGAGGATGGTACATAAAAGGAATAGTCATCCATTGTGAGAATGCATTATAATTTGATGCAGCCTTCATAGATAATGGTAAGGTTATTCCTCAGAAAAGAAGGGAGGAAGGGAGGAAGGAAAATACCAAATGATTTAGGAATACCACTGCTAGGTATTTAGGACCAAAAGTGTTCTTACATGTATTCATTCAATAATTTCCTAGTTGAACAAATAGAGACTTGAGTTCATTTGTTATAATGTTTAATAGTGTATGTGACAAAATTAAAAAAAATCTAAGTCTACTTACTCCTAAACTATTGTACTTTTAAATTATACTCCCACTGCAATAGCTTTGAACATTTCTACTCCATGAAAATAGGTTTTAATAAATACCCATATTGAACTGAAGAATATACATTTACATAAAGAAAGATATAAACATTTACTGAAGGACATGAAAGAGGAACTGAAAATGAAAAAGCATGTTTTCGAGTGACAAGTTTTGATATTATAAATGCACCAATTTTTCTAAAACCAGCCCATAAATCCGAAATCCCAAATATTGGCAGGGGAGTTACAATAAATGTGTAAGTAGTCAAGCAATATGGTTATTTTTAGGAAACAAAAAAAAGGTTTATCAGGTATCTAAATATATGATAGGATGTGTTGATTCAGATATGACTATTTGTTTGATAGATTATAGAGGGTGTATAAAAAGACCCATCTGTACCTCAAAATTTAACCTAGGCCTAAAATTACATTTTTATAAAAGTTAATGCAGCCTATGTTTAAAAGTACATACTTTAGAATCAAATCACAGTTTCAAATTTCATTACTAAAATTGACCATATTCTGAAGAACTGATAAAGTTACTTAGTTTATAATCTTCCATTTTCTTTTCTCAAATTAGAGATACATCTACTTTACAGAGTTTGTGGTTAAGATTAAGTCAGATAATGTATGTGCAGGGCATAGATTAATTCCCAGAATTTAGCAACTCGTCAATAAATGACAGTTGGAAGTAGTGATGGTAGACTATTTTATGATGTATAAATTTGTATGTCTGTCATGCTCTGGGACAGGTGCAGCCCCAGATTTGTTGATTCACTAGGAATACTGAGCCATGAGTTACTCTCATTGCTATGATTTATTACACTTGAAGAATGTAAAATAAACAAAGGAAAAAACTGCCAGCAGTTTATTCTGATGGAAACCAAGTGTGAAATCCATGAATCCTCTCCCTGTGGAGTCACACACAATGCCTTCATATTCCCATAAACAAGCTGTGGCAATGCATAGGAAATGTTGTCTACCATGAAGGCTCCTCACAGACTCAGTGCCCAGGGTTTTCAGTGGGAGTTGATTGTAGAGGCACTTCCTGCCTAGTACTTACCAAAATTCCACACTTCCAGAAGAAAGTGTGAACCTCACAGTTTGTAAGCCAGTTTAGATTCAGTGAGCCACTCTTACCCGCCCTGAGATGGTGGGAACCCTCTGATATTTAACTTCCCAAACTATATCTCTGAATCAGCTTCATAAGCAGGCTGCTGAATTACCTCTTTTCTATACACAATCCTCTAGTGTAATTTGGGTTTTGCAAATTTTCATCATGCTTGCTGTATTTTTTCTCCTTTTAGTCCCCTCATGATAATATATTATGCAGGATACTAAAAATAATTTAATTATGGAAACAACCTTTAATCAACTTAAAACATACCAGGTTGAGAATCAATTCAATGTATATCAATTCAGTGCATCTTTACATCCATTTCTTTCATATATTGACAAGTTACTGAATTCTGGAAATTAATCTATGCCCTTTACATTACAACACTATATATGATTTAGAGGACTAGGCTTTCACCCTTTAAATGTATGTTATCACAACATGTCCACCACCAAAGTATCCATAATCCTTCACTGTAGTCCATTGAATCCCAATCCTATTTAGCCCTTCCCCCTCACTCTCTCCCTCTGGTAGTCTCAATTCCATAGTCACATTTCTAGGGCTTGATTAATTTGATTTATCTTGTCTGTTACTTCATTGTTTTTATATTTTACATATGAGAGAAAAAATCTGGTATTTGCTTTCTCCTAAAAGATAAAAATCATATGATTATGTTTGTTGACATTAATAAATACAAAAATGATATAATTTATCTCAGAGTAACTATAACCTTCATTACAAATTATATATAGATATATGTCACTCTCTCAAATTATATATATGTATTATATATGTGTGTTATATATATGTATATATTGAGAAAGAGAGTGATTATATCTATATAGATATATAAAATCTTATGCTGTGGAAAAGGATT
>NW_004567106.1:603405-607523 GCF_000260355.1 Condylura cristata | reverse complement strand
ATACATAGATCTATCTATATACATATATCACTCTCTGTTTCAATCCTTTTCCACAGCATAAGAATTTATATGATCAGACAATTTAAATTAAGTGGAATAAGTTAAATTTCAAGCTCTATTTCTCCATAACCACGTGGTTCTCTTCCTTTCTACTAATGTTTTATTTTCTTACTAGTGAAGGCTGTTATTTATTGAATTTCTTATGTTTTCATTTTTCAGAAGAGACCCATTACCTAGACCCACCACATCTTCACCCCTCTTGTCTACTTATGTTTTCTGAGGTGGCCCTCAGCCCCTCACCTCTTCCCCATTACCTTAATTTGTCTGAGAAATGCCAAGAGTTTATTTTAATAAGGACTAATATCCTATATTGATAAGAATAGTGATCCCCAGGCCAGTTTTTGGTTTATTCTAAGGGCTCCCACCTTTCCAGATCATTCAAAATGGCTTACTATATGATTGCAAATGTTTCAAGTAGTGGGTTATATAAACTATATCAATAAATATTAATAATTAAGGGAAAATTTAGTCTAAAGATTAAAAGACTTTCCATACTTTAGGTGAAATTTTTTTCCATGAATGTCTGATTTGATCTTTAACTTTAGATTTCCAGGCCATGGGATTGAAGAAAGGAATGTTTTTCAATCCAGACCCTTACTTGAAGATTTCCATTCAACCTGGGAAACACAGCATATTCCCTGCACTACCCCACCACGGACAAGAGAGGAGATCCAAGATCATAGGCAACACTGTGAACCCCATCTGGCAGGCTGAGGTGAGTTCCATGGGCCATTAAAAGAAGACTTACATGGCAGAGTAAAGTGACTAACTATGGAGCAGCTTGTATGCTTCAAACTCCAAACTCATTATTCACTTGGTGTTAGAAGGAAGAAATGTTCTTAGAAGGGTTGCAGTTCTTAGATATCTTGATCAAGTCCCACAGGGAAGTACAAAGAAACGATTCATCATGGATAACCTCATTAGCCATGTAATGGCCTTTCCCTCTTATCCAGAATCTGCACTTAGAATCCCTCCACCTTGTATGGGAGAAGACGGAGTAGACGGAGATTTAATCTGAGAGCTTTTTTACTTTTCCCCTATATGTAGATGACAAGTGAGAGTACCAAATTTTATTCTATTGTTTTTAAGTTTTATTGTGTATATATATATATATATTTTTACCATCATCCTTCATTTTTGTACAATGCATGCTTTCTTTTTTCAGGTATAGTCTTCACAAAATTTCCATCACCAACTCGCCCATGCACCATCACCATAGTCCCTTGTGTAAAAACACATCCCTTCCCCTGTTTTGATATCTCTCTCCTTCCCCACCTGTAGAGTGTCTATGGTTAATAGTTGCCTGTTAAACTTGGGTTTTGATTTGTTATAATATTTTTTTTCCTGATCCTTTATGTGGTTTCCATAAATTCCTCTTATAAGTGAAACCATCTGATAGTTTTCCTTTGGCTTATTTCACTAAGTTAATCCTGGTTCCATGTTGAGAATGACACAAGTTTATCTTTTTTGATTCCTGAATAGTATTCCACTGTATAATATACCACATCTTCTTGATCCAGTCATTTATTTTTGGGCATTTGGGTTGTTTCTATAGCTCACCTGTTGGAAGTACTGCTTCAATGAGTATAGGGGTACAGGTATCCTTTTGAATTAATGTTTTTGTGTCCTTTATGTAGATTCTTAGGAGTGGAATTGCTGAATAATATGAAAGCTCCATTTTTAGTATTCTGAGGAAACTCCATACAGTTTTCTATAGTGGTTGGACCTGTTTTTATTCTCACCAGCAGTGTAGGAGGGTTCTTTTTCTCCACATCCTTGCCAACACTATTGCTTCCTGTTACTTTAATATGTGCCATTCCATATAGTATAAAGTGACATTTCATTGTGGTTTTGATTTACATTTCCCTGGTTACAAATTATGTTCAACATTTCTTTTATATATATTTTGCCCATTTGGAGAAGTGTCTTTTCAGATCTTCTACCCATATTTTGACTATATTGTTTACTTTGTATTTCTTGAGATGTGTGAGCTCTTTGTAGACCTTTGTGATTAGTCTCTTATCAGTTGTATTATGTGAATTTTTCCCCCATTCAGTAGGGTATCTCTTTGTTTTGGTAAACCCACATATCTATGGACAACTAATCTTTCACAAGTTTACACCGAATATACAATGGAAGAAGAAAAGCTTGTTCAATAAATGGTGCTGGAAAATTGGACTGCTGCATGCAAAAAAAAAAAAAAAAAAATGAAGCTAGACTACTACTTTATAGCATGCACAATAACCAACTCAAAAAGGGGTTAAAAGGGGCCCTCCCTGGTGGCAGGATACAGCACTGCAAGCTAGCAGCAACTGGTTCAGTGCAAATTTGATCCCCAGCCCCAGAGTTGACCCACATGGCTCAGGAGACCTCTCCTTTCTCACCTGCTGCTCCCCTCAACAGTGTATTTCATTGATCTGCCTATTCTGCTCCCACTCTGTCTCTAGTGAATTCTCATACTGCCCCTGCTCCTCTGGCCTGTACCCCAGTTCTATATGCAAAACAAATAGATAAATATTTTTAAAACGTTGTTAATGTACCAAATCAGATCTCTTTTAAAAAATGGATAAAAGACTTGTACATAAAACCTGAAGCCATAAAATATATAGAAGAAAATACAGGCAAAACACTACCTGACATTCATCTCAGCAACATCTTTAAAGACACATCCCCCAATGCAAAAAAAAAATGAACAGCTAGAACTAAATTAAATTAAAAAGCTTCTGCACAGCAAAAGAGTGCAAATTTTAAATGTGCATCTCTGGATCAGTTCTATTAATTCTGAGACTGTTAGAAATTAGGAGATTCTTCAGTAAAACTACTTGTATGACTCAAAATCCTAGTGACTAAATCCTCTCATATAGTACTAGCAGAAAGTTGTCACAAACCATTTTACTGCCTAATTTTCATGCTTTGACGGAAGAGTGTAAACTGCATGAATTGGGATGCAGGGAGATTTAAAGTATAAGAGCGATAGTTAAAAATATAGTGTTGCACATACCTCAACATGATAAACCCACAGCCAATATTATCCTCAATGGAGAAAAGCTAAAAGCCTTTCATTTGAGATCAGGCACAAGACAAGGGTGTCCACTATCACCACTGCTCTTCAACATAACACTGGAAGTTCTAGCCAGAGCAATAAGACAGGAAAAAGGCATACAAGGAATCCAAATAGGGAAAGAAGAAGTAAAACTGTCCTTATTTGCAAATGATATGTTAATTTACATGGAAAACCCTAAAAGCTCCACAGAGGAACTAATCAAAACCATGCACCAGTTTAGCAAAGTAGCAGGATATAAAATCAATACACAAAAGTCAGAGGCTTTCCTATACACAATCAACCAACCAGAGGAAGCAGAAATTAAAAAAAAAAAAATCCCCTTTTCATTTAAAGCAAAAAGAGTCAAATACCTGGGAGTCAACCTA
Source organism: Condylura cristata (assembly GCF_000260355.1). Classification (NCBI taxonomy): domain Eukaryota; kingdom Metazoa; phylum Chordata; class Mammalia; order Eulipotyphla; family Talpidae; genus Condylura; species Condylura cristata. Next base: position 604,034 of record NW_004567106.1, on the reverse strand, counting down.
AGAAATTCGGTAAAAGACCTCTACAAAGAAAATTATAAAACACTGTTAAAAGAAATACAAGAAGACACCATGAAATGGAAAGACATCCCCTGCTCATGGATCGGGAGAAGTAACATCATCAAAATGGCCATCCTGCCAAAAGCAATCTACAGATTTAATGCCATCCCAATAAAAATCTTAATGACATTCTTCAAAGAAATAGAAAAAAGTTGATGAAAATCATATGAAACAACAAAAGACCTCGAATAGCAAAAACCTTCATGTCTAAGAAAAAACAAAATGGAGGCATTACAATCCCAAACTTCAAGCTGTAATAATAATAAAGCCATAATAATCAAAACTGCATGGTACTGGAATAAGAATAGACATACAGACTAGTGGATTCGAATAGATAACCCAGATATAAACCCACAAGTTTATGGACACCTAATTTTTGACAAAGGAGCAAGAAGATACATTGTAACAAATAAAGTTCAGCAAATGGTGCTGGGAGAACTGGGAAACTACATGCAAAAAAATGAAACTAGATCACTGCCTCACTCCAGTCACAAAAATCAACTCGGAGTGGATTAAAGACCCAGACATAAGAACGGAAACCATAAAATACCTGGAAGCAAAGATGGGCCAAA
>NW_004567106.1:548402-602185 GCF_000260355.1 Condylura cristata | reverse complement strand
CCTCTCACCCTCCACATCTCTGGCCTGTACCCCAGTTCTGTACAAATAAATAAATAAATCTTTTAAAAAAATGTACAAAATGATGTGAAAATAAACTGTTATATTATTTAATATATATATAGTGTTGCAGTCAACCAAATCTTGGTTCAAATCCCTGATTGACCAGTTACTATTTATGCAATTGAGAAATTAGTTATCCTGAATCTAAGCCTTAGAGCATCTTAATCCAAAAGTCTTGCTCTAAACCAGACTCCTTCCACTATTGTTCAAATCAACTATCAAAGTAAGGCTCTGACTAAGGCTCCCAATACTGGAGGGAAAAAAATCCTTATGTTTATGTGAACAACTTATTTCATTAGACAAACAAAACCTTAACATCAAATCAGACATGGTCAATACAAGAAAAATATCTCATGATAATTACTGCAATCATCTTGTGAAAATTAATGCAGTTACCCTAAAGTAAACATTAGCCAACTGAACCCAACATATAAAGTAAACATATAGCCAACTGAACCCAGTTTTATGAAACTGTTTATTAAATGAAATTACACTAAATATTGTTTAATGTTAACAGTTTATCCTGGCACCAGTGTCCTTGTTATTGGGTGATCTCTAGCTGAATCAGAAAAGAAGTACCTAGTTATCTTCACTATGTTATATACTCTGCAAACTTCTCACAAAGCTGCCAATAGCAAAACACCCAGGAAGCAATTAGACCCCCCCCAAAAAAAAGTTCAGAATGTTTAAAGACATTTAGTGAATTTCTAGTCATGAACTTCCACTTAAGATTATAAACCCAAAATTATGGACTATTCCTTAATATATTTTATGATGCCAACTTTACCAAAATACCAAAAACAAATAGCACAATAAAAGAAAACTATGAATTAACATCCCTGTTTAATATTGATATGACGACCTTCAACAAATACTAGCAAGTCACTAATTCATTGCAAAGAGGACACATCATGGTCCAATAATACTGACTCCAAGGATGCAAGTATATTTTAATATATGTAAATCAAATAATGTAACAACAAAAGATAAACATCATATGATATAAACATATGTGAGAAAACATTTGCCTAGATAAAACTCCAATTTATGATTAAAAACTAAATGGCAATAAAGGGAATCTACCTCAACATAACAAAGTCATATATCACAAATCTATAATCAATATAATATTCAGTGGTGCATAACTGAAAACAACTTTTTTAAAGATTTATTTATTTATGCATACAGAACTGGGGTAAGGCCAGAGGTGCAGGGGCAGTGAGAGAATTCACCAGAGACAGAGTGAGGAGCAGAACAGGCAGGTTGAATAAGTACACTGCTGAGGGGAGCAGCGGGAGGGTCAGGAGAGGTCTGCTGGGCCATGTGATCACCTCCAGGGCAGGCAGGGATCTATCTTATGCTGAAATGGCTTTAACTTCTCAGTGTTGTGCTTCACTCGCTGCACCACCAGGGAGGGCCCTGAAAACATTTTTTAATGAAGGGCAAGAAAAGTTTGCTGACAATCATTACTTCTGCTCCATTTAGCATTACAGGTTTTATTGGAGCAATCAGAAAACAACAAGAAACAAAATAAATTCATATTAGAAAACAAGAGCAACTATCATTATTTGCAAATCATAAAATGCTATATATTAAAAAATCCTAAAAACGTCACTAAAAATATACTAGAATCAACAAATAAAAGTGGAAATTTATAAAATCAACATATAATAATTAATTGTATTTTTATTTTTTGATATATTCATTATATCATCCTTCATTTTTATATCATGTATGGTAGATCCATGAAATTTCCACCACCAATTCACCCATGCATCTTGTCCCTTGTGCTCATTCCACCCCTGTACTAGTCCTTCCCCCACCAGAGAATGTCTCTTATCTATAGTTGCCTGAAGATCTTGATTTTTACTTTATTATAGTTACTTTTTTTTCTGAAATGCTTTTTTGTTTTTATTTATATTACTCCTATAATAATGAACAGAAGAAAAAAGAAATTAAGAGAATAACTCCATTAATAATGACATAAAAAGAAACAGATATCTAAGATTTAGTCTAAAGAATTATGCAATGAAAATGACAAGACTACCAAGGATATAGAAAATGACATAAAAAATTGGGAAGATATACCATACTTATGGATGGAGAGAATCAATATAGGCTAATTTAAGGTCAATATAGATGATGCAATCCCCATCAAAATTCCAAAAATATTCTTCAAAGGCCTCTGGGCTTGGAGTCTCACGTAGCAATTTGTTGTTGGTGTAACCCAATACCTCACGAAGAGCTGTTAACACCTGGTGTCTCTGACACCACCACTAGAAGTACTGGCCATCACTATTGGCCAATGCTGTCCAGTACTCCTGATGACCATTGGCAACCATCACTGACACTATCTGGGTGAGAAAGCCAGACACTTGTGGCTACAGTAAGCTCTTTGTTTCTCCTGTTTTTAAAATAAACTCCATGGCTGATGTTCCTAGAGCCTGAGGTCTCTTGCAATTGTGTGCATGGATGAGAATCCACAGTGACCTTTCCTCTTACTTGGCACTGTCCTTTGTTTTGTTAACAAAACCCAGCTTCCTCAATGAATACAGTTGGCAGCAGTATTGGTGTTCGCTCACTCTGCTGTCCACAAGTCATTCAGGTGTGAGCTATGAGTTGGTGCTAAATGATCTGACCCGCCACAGGATTTTAAAATGGTTCAATCAGACTTTTGGGTGGGGCAAGCTGAAAGAGGATACAAGCCAGGGTTGGAGGAAGCAAAGAAATATTTTCCAACCTCCAAAGAAAGAAGTTCCAGCCCCTAAAGAAAGAGGAACAGATGTTTACAACCTCCAAAGAAAGAAAGAAAGAGGAATCCAGCAGCCTCCTCTGAGGAGGGAAGAAAAGCCAATTACCTTTGTTAGAGACAAAGGCCTCCAGTCCTCCAGTCCTATCTCTGATGTTGCCTGAAAGGAGCACCAAAGGCCCCAGACCTGGCATCTCCAAGAGTTGATACTGTTGGTATGACCCAATAACTCACAAAGAGCTGTTAACACTTGGTGGCTCTTAAACTGCCTCTGGGAGAACAGTGGTGACCATCACTACTGGTCAGTGCTGTCGAACACTCCTGGTGACTATTGGCAACCATCACTGACACTATCTGGGTGAGCTAGCCAGTCACTGGTGGCTACAGTAAGATATAAGTTCCCCTTTTGTAAAGTAACCCCCCTTGGGTGTTGTTCCTGGTGCCCAAGTTCTCTTGCAATTATGTGCATGGGTGAGAACCCACAGACAGTGACCTGTCCTCTGATTGGGCACTGTCCTTTCTTTGGATATAGCCCGTATGCCCTCATTGTGTGGTTATTGTATTGTTATGGCCCTTGGTTTTGTTTTTTGGTCTTTTGGAGCTTTTTTTTTTTTTTTTAAAGATTTATTTATTTAAGCATACAGAACTGGGGTACAGGCCAGAGGCTCAAGGGTGGTGAAAGGCTTCACCAGAGACAGAGTGGGGAACAGAACAGGTAGATCAACGAAGTACACTGCTGAGGGGAGCAGCGGGCGGGTCAGGAGAGGTCTACCACACCATGTGGTCACCTCCGGGGCAGGCGGGAATCGAACTCATGCAGAAGCGGCTTTAGATTCTCAGTGCTGTGCTTTATCCCGCTGCGCCACCAGGGTGGGCCCTGGTCTTTTGGAGCTTTTAAGTGGCTCTCTTGCCTCAGAGTCTGGTAAGGTAGGTGGTTGTTCTATCTGACCTTCTGTCCTGATCATCCCTGTTTCACCTACACAGCTTGGACTGGGGACTGTGTCAGCTTCAAAAGTACTGGAAAGCCAAACTTTGGGAGCCACTGAATTTTTAACATTGTTAACATTGACCTAATCTTTGCTTGTTCTGGAGCTGCTGCCAGTTTACATCATTGCTAATTAAATTCTTCTTTTAGTTAACTACTGTTTTTATTTCATTGAATTCAATTTATGGAAGTTCTGCTTATACAAAATCTACCTCATATCTTTACTGAAACAAAATATAACATAATTGGGCCCTCCCTGGTGGCGCAGCGGGTCAAAGCACTGCACTAAGAAACTAAAGCCACTTCCGCATGAGTTCGATCCCCGCCTGCCCCGGAGGCGACCACATGGTGAGGCAGACCTCTCCTGACCCACCCGCTGCTCCCCTCAGCAGTGTACTTCGTCGATCTGCCTGTTCTGTTCCCCGCTCTGTCTCTGGTGAATCCTCTCACCCTCCACATCTCTGGCCTGTACCCCAGCTGTGTACGAATAAATAAATAAATCTTTAAAAAAAAATAACATAATTAATGAGCATCTTTTTTCTGTAAATAACCTACTCAGTAACATTTTAAACCAAAATAAGTAGGTAAATGAATGAATAAGTAAATACTCTTAGGAAATTGCAACATATCTCTCTAGACGAGTGAAAATGGTAGATCTATATCAGTGCTCTCAACAAGGGCAATTTTATACCCAGTGTTTATTGGCTAGAGTCTGAATACACTCTTGGTTGCCATAGTTAGAGTAATGTTAGAGGCATCTATTAGACTCCCACTATCATTCACTGTTATTAATAGGAATGGTAAGAAAAAATAAACAACTAATCCAGGTTTAAAGACTATGTTATCAATTATTTGATTACATATTTAGGCCACAGAGGAATTTTTAGATTTGATGAAAGAACCTACTGTCAGACCTCTTACAATTGGCCAGCAACAACAGGGGGAAAAATAGTAGAAACTCCATTATAGCTACTGTCAAGACTTCTTACGTGAAAAGTAATCTTTGTTTTGTTTAAGCACAGCTTAATGTCATTCTAACATTTGTGTACTTATCCCTGGCTCTTATTGGAATCATTTGGGAGCTTTTCCAAAAATACTCTTGACTAATTAAATTAGCTTACATTAGGAAAATTGGGTGCTGGCAGTATTTAAAACTCTCCAAGTTACTCTTTCATACAACCCTCCTGTTGCTGGTCAATTGTAAGAAGTCTGACAGTAGGTTCCCAAAATGGAGTCAAGAAAATTAATTCAGAATCTAATGTCCTTACTGAGAGGTAACCCATGTCAGTTTAGTCTCTGATCATGGAAATTTCAAGAGTTCCGTTATAGGAGAGCTTCATGGCATATCCAGTGTTAAGGAGCAATTTATTTATTGGTTGGCCCAAGTGTGCATTACAGTTACTCTTAGATGCTGATATATAAAAAGAAGGAGTCAGAGGGAAATGGCCAGACTTCAGAACCCTAAAGATGGTCTGGACTGGCTCTATAATTTGACACTATGGTTTCTTTTACAAGTTAACTAAAATGCATATATCCTCTTGAATTAATGATTTGTGTTCTTTAGGGATATAAAGAAGTGGAATTGATGCAGCTTGTAAAATAATTATTTTGAATATTTTGAGGAATCCCCATACCATTCTCAGTAGGGGCTGTACCATTCTATTTATTCATCAAGTCTTTCTGTACACCCTCACAAACATTTATTGTTTCTGTTTATGTATACATACATGTCATTCTCACAAGTGTATCTCATTGTAGTTTTGATTTACATTTCTCTGACAATAAGTGATGTTGAATCATTTTTCATGTGTCTGTTGGTCATCTGTATGCCTTCTTCAGAAAAGCTCTTCTGATCTTTTTTTATTGGATTCTCTGTTTTGTTTAGTTCAGATGTATGAGTTCTTTGTAGAACTTGGATATTAGCCCCTTGTTAGATATATAATGTTGTAGCTATTTCTACCATTGTTTTGTTGTTACTTTTTGTTATATTGATAGCTTATTTCATGGTACTGAAGCATTTTAGCTTGACGTAGTCTCATTTGCAAGCTTTGCTTTTTTAAAGATTTATTTATTTATGCATACAAGAACTGGTATACAGGACAGGGGTGCAGGTGAGATGATTCACCTGAGACAGAGTGGGGAGCAGAACAGGTAGACTGAAATACACTGCTGAGGGAAGCAGTAGATAGTCAGGAGATGTCTGCCACGTGTGTCACCCCACTGGCTCGGGATCGAAATCTTGCTGTGGCCTCTGATAGCCTCTTAGTGCTGCACCATCAGGAAGAGCCCTAAACTTTGCTTTTGTTTTCCTTGCTGTTGAGGACAAGTCCCCAGAGACTCCCTAAAGGCATATCATGGAGTGTTTGCCTATTTTCTTCTATGTATTTTATAGCCTTGTTTTATAATTTGAAGTTTGAGAATGTGATAAATACATACCTCTTTTTTCCCCCTTTTGTCAACATTGCTTTGGTTATCAGATCTTTTGTAATTCCATACATTTCAGTAATAATTGCTCTATTTCTTTGAAGAATAACAATAAAATTTCAGTAGGGATTACATTGAATCTATATATTCCTTTGGATAAGGGAGTTACTTTAACAATGTTAATTCTCCCAAATTAATTAGCATAGAGTATCTATTTCCTTGTGTTTCTATTTCTTTTAGTAATCCTTTAATATATTCATTAATAGGTATTTTACCTCCTTTGTTGGTCTTATACTTAGGTATTTAATACTTTTCTATGCTGACATAAATGGAATTCTTTATTGATTTCTTTCTCTTTTACTTCAGTATTTGAATATAGGAATGCAACAGATATTCATATGTTGATTTTATAGCGTGCCAACTTAACAACACTGATATATTGTTCCTAAAAAATTTAGTAAAGTCTTTAGGATTTTATTTGTACATTATATCATCTGCAAATAGGGAAAGTTTTATGTCTTTTCCGATTTGGATTGCTTTTTTTATCTTACTCTTACTTAATTTCTCTAGCTAGGACTTGCAATATTATATGCTGAACAGTAGGAATCATAGTAGAAATCTTTCTCTAGTACTAGGAGACTATTAAGGAGGAAATGCGTTCTGTTTTTCACCATTAAGTAAAATGCTAACTGTGGGTTAGCATATGTGGATTTTATTGTATTGAGCTATCTTCCTTCTATCCCCACTTTATTAAAATTTTATCAAAAATTGATACCTGTGGGCTCTCCCTGGTGGCACAATGGGTTAAAGCACAGCATTATGAAGCTCTCTGAAGCTACTGCAGCAGGATTTCAATCCCCCACCAGGGAGGTCACCTACATGGTGTGGCAGACGTCTTCTGACCCGCTCACTGCTACCCTCAGCAGTGTACATTGTCTATCTGCGTATTCTGCCTCCCATTCTGTCTCTGGTGAATCCTCTCACCCATCACACCTCTGGCCTGTACCCCAATTCTGTAAACCTAATTAAATAAATCTTTTAAAAAATTGATACTTAATCTTGTCAAATGCCTTCTCTACATCTACTGATATAAGCATATGAATTATTTCTTTCAATATGTTGGTGTGGTGATTTACATTTATTGATTTCAGAACCATTCCTACATCTCTGGAATAAGGTCCACTTGTTCATGATGTATAGTACTCTTAACATTTTGCTAGGTTTCCATGAGGAATTTTGCATGTGTTGATCAAGAAAATTGGCCTTTTGGTGATGTTCTTCTGTGCTTTCAGTAATAGAATAATGTTGGATTCATAAAATGTGACTGGGAACATTCCCTCTTCCTCAATTTTTTTGGAAGAGATTGAGAAAGGTAGTAATTTTTTTTTTGAAGGTTTGATGGAACCCACTAGTGAAACCACTATTTTTAAGGAGACTTTTGATTACTGTGTCACTTTCCTTGCTTGTAATTGGCATGTTCCAGTTTTCTATGTTTACATGATACGTTTTAGATGCTTTTATGCTTCTAAGAATTAGTCTATTTCTTCCAGATTTTATGATTTTTGCTATAAAGTTTTCATAGTAGTCTCATGACCCTCTGAATTTCTGAGGTTTCTGTAGTGAGATCTTCTAGTTCTGTTGTGATTCTATTTGAGGTTTCTCCCTTTTTTTTTTTTTATTAGTGAGTGTAGTTAGATGTTTGTCTATTCTGTTTATTTTTCAAAGAACCAGCTTATGATTTCATTGATCTTTTGAGTATTCTTGAAGACAACATAAATTTGATTTTTATTTTCTGATCCAACAACCTTCTATGTGCTTTTTGATTGATGAGGTAAGACTATTTATATTTATTGTGGTTATTGATATGAGTATTTGCTGCTGTCATTTTATCTTGATTCTGTTTCAATTTATTAATTATTTTACTTAAAGTGTGGCTGTCAACTTTCCTTGTAGATTAGGGCTAGTATTTGTGAACTCATTCAGCTTTTGTTTGCCTCAGAATGACTTTATTTCTCCACCATATCTAAAAGTGATGTGTATGTAGTATTATTGACTAAATGTTTTCTCTTTGATTATTGTGAGTACAAAATTTCATTTTCTCCTTGCCTGTAGAGTTTCTGCTGAGTGTGTGGAGTGGGCAGGGACTTGGAGGGATACAGATATTGGTGTGGATGAGCTGGGTTGAATTGGTTCATATGTATGGCACTCACAATCACCTTCCACTTTGGATTTGGGGATGAAAACTTGCCAGTCCCTGTACTATCAGTACACTCCTAAAAGTAGATATTTATCCCAGGGATGGGAGCAGAGTACAAATCATAATTCCTGCTCTGTTAGTAACTTTACTGGAAACCTGGTGTGTGTGGAGACCCCCAGCTCCTCCACAAGGTTTTCACCTCTTGCAACGGATTATGGCTTCACACTTCTGCTCTCCTTTCCCCAATGATTCTGGCCAAACTGAGCACCCTGTCACCAATGTTCTCAAATCTATACCACAATCCACAGGTTCTTCTTTCTACCTACTTCCTGCTCACTGTAGTATGAATGTCCTTATGTAAACCTTATTGAGTCTGTACCTGTCACTTCTTGTCCTCTAGTGTTCCTCTAGTACTAGTCCCATTGGTACCAGATGTTGTAGTTTCCTGTTCCAGGCCCCTTGGCAGGGTCTGCTCCACTGTTTTTTGAGACCTACCAGTATGGATTATTTCCCTGGACCATCCTCTGAAGTCTTTTGAGTCTTACTGCAGAAGGTTTTCTTTCCAGTCCCATCCTAGGTTTTACTGAGGTCTACAGTAACCTACTATAGTAAAGTATGCTTCTAGGACCTTTCCCTCACTGAGTTTAGTGAGGGACCTACCACAAGAACAGCAGTTTCCAAGACTTGTCCCAGGGTTCTACTGAGATCTATAGAGCCTTACCTTAGCAGATACGCTTCCTGAACTCTTCTTGGTGTCACTGAAGTCTTCTAAGGACTATTGCTGATAGGACTGTTTGTAGGACCCACCAACTGGGCTTGTTAATTTCTGTGCCAGTGTCTATTGAAGCTTACTTTGGTGGATCTACCTCCAGGATATGCTCCAGAGCTAATCAATGACAGTGATGATAACTCTGTAGACCTAAAGTAGTAGGTCCATTTCCAGATTCTATTCCAGGGCCTGGGCATGCTGTTACTGTGTAATGCTCTTGCCATTTCTATTCTGCTATTAGCATGGCCCATAAGGCCTCCTTTGTGGGCTACCTGATTAGCCCACTGAGATCCCCTTCTTCTGGTTGTTATGCCTAGTATATACTATTTTTCTTTAGGAGTTATTGGATGTCTTCTGTTGCAATATAACTGTGGATACATGCAAGAGTTGAGTCTAGTGTTTTCATTCTGTCACCATCTTACCCTTTTAAAAAATATATATTTTTCAGATATATTCTAAAGATTGTCCTTTTGACCAATAATGAGACCATTTATTTGGATGGAAAGATAAAAGTAGGGAAAATTGTAACCATGATTTAACTATTGTGAAGAATACACTATGGGCATTTGTCTGGATGAAAAGACAGCACAGGAAAGACAAAAGTAGGGAAAATTGTAACCATGATTTAACTATTGTGAAGAATGCGCAGTGGGCATAGGGAGTACATAAATACTTTTGTATTAGTGTTTTCATATTCTTTCTATAAATATCTATAAGTAGTATTGCTGGATCATATGTTATTTCCATTACTATTTATTTGAAGAATCTTCATAATGTTTTCCATAGATGCTGCACCAAATTATATCTCACCAATAGTGGATTAGTGTTAATTTTTCTAAACATACTCACCAACATTTGTTTCCAGGCCATTTGATAGAGAGAGGGCTGAAGTGACATCTCATTGTAGTTTTGATTTGCATTTCTCTAACAGGAAATATTAAACTTTTTTTTTATGTGCCTGTACAGAATATCTGAATTTCTCTTGTCCATTATTTGATTGGGTTGTTTGTCTTTTGTTGTAGCTGAATTATATGAGCTGTCTTGGAAATTAACCATTTTTCAGACATGTGATAAGTAAATAACTTCAGTCCATAGGAGGCCATTTTAGTTTTGTTGTGGTTGGTTTTGTTGTAAAAAGACTTTTTCATTTGGATTTGATGTGGCCCCAGTTGTTTATTTTTGCTTTTATTTCACTTGCCATTAGGATTATATTACCAAATGCGACTTCATGGTTGACATCCAGGAGTATATTTCTTCTGTTTTCTTTTATGCATTTTATGTATTCAGAATTTATACCCAAGTCTTCAATACATTTTGAAATAATTTTTGTGTATGGAGTAAACTAATAATCTAACTTAACTTGTGTGTCCAAGTTTTACAATATGGTTAGTCTCCCATTGTATGGTCATGACTCCATATTTATGTGGATTTACTCTGGGACTCTCAATTATATTCCACTTCTCTGTGTTTTCCCTTTTTTATTCCAATACCACACAGTTTTAACTACTGGCACTGTAGCTTGAAGTGGTATAATGTAACACTTCAATTTTACTTCTTTTCTTCAGTATTGCTTTAGTTATTCATGGTCTTCTGTGGTTCCATATAAATTTTATAACAGTTAAATTTTTTTCCTTGAAAATGTCACTGAGATTTTGATAGGTAATGTGAATTTGTAAATTTATTTAATAAATATGAGAATTTAAAAGATTTGTTCATCCAATTATAAACAAGGAATATCTTTACATTTCTTTGTGTTTTTCTTATTTTCTTTAAGAAGTTTTTACTTTATATTGTATTGGTCTTTCACCTCCTTTGTTAAATTTACCCCCAGGTATTTTATCCTTTTTAGTGTGATATAAATGGTTTGTTTTCTTAATTTCTCTTTCCACTAATTCACAGCTTGTATATAAAAACAGAATGAATTTTGTGTATTAATATTTTAGTCTCCATATTACATCATTAATTTACTTATAGTAGATTTTTGGTAGAGTTTTTGGATTTGTATGTATATTAATATCTTCTGTGGATAGTGATAGTGTCACTTCTTCATTTACAACTTGGATTCTAATTATATCTTTTTTTCGCCTGATTACTCTGGTAAGAAGAGAGCCCATAGGACGTGAAAATGCACATTCTTGTTTTTTCTTGATCACAGGGGAAATGCTTTCAGTTTTTCACCATTAAGGATTATATTTGCTATGATTTTGCTATATATGGCCTTTTTATGTTGAGATGTACCCCTGTTATTCCCATTTTACTATGATTTTTTAACACAAATGGCTGAAGGCTCATCAAATGCTATTTCAATGTCTACTGAAATAGTCATATGATTTTATCTTTTAGTTTATGTGGTAAATGACATTGATTTTCATGTAATGAATCTTGTATCCCTGGACTGAATCCCAATTAATCACAATGGATTTTTAGCAGTTTATTATGATCATCTATATTCCTGCAGCCTATGTTGTAATTTAGACTTTAGTTTCTGATTCTCTTTTCACATAGTAACCCTAGGTAAGGACTTATCAATTTTATTTATTTCAAAGAACCAGCTCTTGAGTTCATAGATCTCTTATACGTTTTTATTTTTCTTTCATTTATTTTCTTCATTGTAATGATATTTTGTGTTGTTTATCCTTTTTCTAGTTTCTTCAAATGTAGAGTTAAGAGTACTTATTTGAAAGTTTCCTGTTCATTGATGTGCTATTCTATTGCTATGAACTATGTGCTATTCTATTGCTATGTGCTTTCCTCTTAATAGTATCTATCGTATAGGTATGGTAGATAGATGTCTCTTAATTTTTGTTACTCTCCACATAACTTTCTCCTTTGATTTCCCCCAAAATTATTCAAGTATGAGGACCAGGTAGTATACTTTCTCTTTAAGAGAAGTTGATTTTATTGTTGGATCCCAGAAAATAACCTCATTTTTAAGAACCAAGAAGCCCCATATTATTAGTAGTATTCATTTAAAGAAAAAACCCAGGTTCATAGTTTCTAAGACCAATGTCTATATGTGCCTGTATGTGTGTGTACAGAACATTGGATATTTTAGTGATGTCACAGGCAGAAGGACTGGGAATCATTCAACCCTGTACATCTGAGCTAATTGATGTGATGTATCATTTCATTGCAGCAATTCAGCTTTGTTTCTTTACCCACTGATGTGCTGGAAATTGAGGTGAAGGACAAGTTTGCTAAGAGCCGCCCCATCATCAAGCGCTTCTTGGGAAAGTTATCGATGCCTGTTCAGAGACTACTGGAGAGACACGCCATAGGGTAAACCTGTGACCTAAATATCACTAGGCTGCAGCCAGCAGACCTTGCCCAAGGGAGACATGTGAGCTGCAACAGTATAATCTCATAGAGACTGAACTAAAATTATGATAGTTGAATTTCCTTGGCTTTTTGTATTAATTATGTTGCTCAAGCCATAACTTTAATTAAACAAGCCTTTCACTTTGCCTGTGTTTGTTTATCACTGATCAATTAGGCAGAAGAGTGAAAAGTCTATGACACAATATTGAAAGAAACACACAGTACAGCAAATTAAGTTTGTTTTGCTATAAATAATATACTTTCATTCTTATGTCATTGGTAACATTTCATAACATGAAATGTTTAATCACTGCAGACTCTTAGAAAATGCTAGTGTTTGTAGAAAATAGTAGATAAAATAAAAATTTGAAATCACAAATGCTCAGCTCATGAAATGGCAGCAATTATGTTTCTGAAACAATTTAGCTATACATGAAAATACTCTTCTATTTCTGTGTTTTGTATCTTTAATGTTCATACCCACTCATGATTCTCATTAAAATAGTTTCAGGGAAGATAAAATTCTTATGTACATTATGAATTTTCTTATGTAAGAGGCAATTATATTCTAAGACACTAAGTATAGTCCACAGATCATCAATGTTGCTTCAAAACAATGTAATTTTCAGAATGATATAAAGAAATAAGAAAAATTATGCACAGTTTCTAAGTGTCTTAACTTAAAGCTTTTTGAATGTAGTGCAACTTTAAACACACAATGATTGTTTTAATCACATTTCATTGGAAAGGTATAGCAAGTATGTAGCTATGTACAGAGGTTCACTGCTATTAACTTTCAAGTGAAAGAGAGTTGACACATGTGGAGCTATAGCCATGTGTCAAGTTACATCTGTACTTTCCACTTGTGAGAATTAAGCATACAAGCAAAGAAATGTACATATAGGACAAGCAGCAAAACTGGCAATGCGTAGGAGCTAAGAAGGGAACAGTAATTTTTATGATCACTGTTTTTTAATTTAATCTTCATAGTACATCTGTGACTTAAGCATTATCACCATTCTTCTACATGAGAAATCAAAGTTTAGAATGGATGCATAATTGCATAAGACACACTTGTGAGTAGCACAATGCAGCCAGATTTCAAACTCATACAAGCCTCTCTCCAAAACTGCCTTGCTTCTTCTGCAAAATACTCCTTGAAAGTTTCCTGGTACAATTGGCCACTTTTTTTTTTTTTTAACTTTATCCTTCTCTTGCCTATTGTCTGCTGGCATGGTGCTAACACTTCTGCCAGAGGGAGGCCTGGAGGACATAAAGACCCGGGCTGGGTAGGATCTTTATACCTCAGCACTGAGCACACAGTTGCCTAATATGCATTAGAGATTCTGTTGAATTGAACTTCCCTGTTCTGTTCATTAGAGCCACAGAGAGAAGCCACCTCCTTGTCTATGTCATTGGAAGTTTCATTTCATAAATCAAATTGTCCAGCCTTTGCCTGTTTGCCCAGCCTTCTTAACTTTCTACTTCCTTCTGTGGAAAGACACATCCCAGAGAGTAAAATCTAACTGAGGTAGAAAAGATCTCCCTCACCAGAAAAAGATTAGCTAAGATTTTTCCCTTGATGTTCTCACTATACAAGGATAAGGAGATGCACACATAGAGTATAGTTAATCTTAAATCATCTCTAAGTAGAAGCAATAGCATCCTTAGTTACATTCTCTCCTTACCACCTCTGAAGGAGTAACAGGCCAGCCTTAGAAGGAAAGGGTTATCAATTCTCCCTCCTAAAGCCTGCTGCTTTCCATCATTCCTGGAGACCAATTTTGCAGCACTGTTCTTTCTGCAGGTCTCACATTGTAGAAAAGGGCTATGCTCCCTATGTAGAAACACTGGCTTTTTAAGCCTGGGCCATGGTAAATCCCAAAGCATTACTGGCACAAATGCACACCCATGTTGCTCCATGGCTCCTTCTGCCCTCAGTGGATATAGTCTTTAAGAATCTATGCCCCTGCATTCACTCCTGAAAAACGCATGTTCTGTCTGCATGGTCTATTTCCTGCCTCTGATATTTATTCCTGCTTTTTGCAGGCTCATGCACATTCTCATTTTTAATGTAACTTCTACTCCTTTTTTTCTAATATCTCAACCCCAAGCTGATTCTCTCTGCCTTTCCTAAATTTTTCTAATCCCACCCATATCACCTTCAACTTGAAAATATCACATGCTGCCTGGAGTCCTTATTTAATACTTCTGCCTTATTCTCCCATAAGGATGTAAGATATTGAAACACAAGGACTACTATGTATGACATGCATATTATCAATGGAGGCACTTTTACATAGCACATGCTCGAAACTTGTTGATAAATTAGGTGGAGAGCAAATGCAACAAAAGCCCAGAAAGCCAATATACAGCATAAATAATTTAAGCTTTGTCTTTATGTCTCCACAATTTCAACTAGCGTTTGAGTGTAGGATATATTTCATATGATCATTGTAAGTCTACATCATAATATTGACCCAAGACCCTTCCAATAAAGAAAACATTGTGACTTACTTTTATTATATATAATGCTTTATTTAATGAATTTTAAAAACTAAACATGGCTTACCCAAGAAAACTACTAATTCATTGATATATGTTGATCATTGGAATATGTTGTTTCTTTATTTTGATGTTTTCCTAGACATGTGATTAAAACATCCGGAAGAAATTTTTCTTTTTATTTGAATATCAAAAATAAATAAATGGAGTGAATACAGAATCATCTAAATAACAATTGGTTTTGAAATATATCTTTTCTACTATTGGTCACACCAGATTTGTTAATCCCTAAATCTCCAAAGATATTTATTCCTGTTATTTAGCTTAAGGTAAGGGACAATGTACTCTGTTAAAGCTACATTACTGGTGAAGCTGTAACAGTAAGGTTTCAAGTTGTTTTCCTCCAACTAATTTTCCTTTCCATAATTAATAACTTGCCTTGAGGAGGCAGAGGGGATGATGCCAAAGTCCTAGGTGGAGTTTCAGAGTCTCTGTGTGGGATCCTGGAATTGGTGTAATTGGAAATCCCAGGTCAGTGAAACTAGCTCATGAGCCTTGCTTCTCTGTAGCAGGCTCAGGTGTTCCATGGGAGTCCCTTACCTGTGCAGCATTCTTGCTTACACAGTATCCCTATATATCACAGAAGCATCTGCTGCTGGTTCTGTCCATTATTTAGGTCACACTGGAAAATACCTGAACAGGAAAAGCAAGCAAAATGTCTTCTTTCCTTCTCTCCTTCTCTCTCTCTCCTTCTCTCCTTCTCTCTCTCTCTCTCTCTTCCTTCCTCCCACCTTCCATTATTTTTTTCCCTTCCTTTTTCTTTTTCTTTAGAATACAGGTGGTCAACCTTTTTGTAGAAAATCAGGTAGCAAATATTTTAGGCTTTGTACATTATATAGTCTGTTCCTATTGCTCAGCTCTGCCATTATAGCATGAAAACAGACACAGACAGCTATCCAGTAAGCATGGCTGCATTCCAGGAATGCTTTTATATTTGGAAACTGAAATTTAAATTTCATATAATCTTGTATGTATGTCACAAAATATTACTCTTAGACTTTTCCCCTAACTATTTAAAACTGTGTAAAGCTCATAGGTGTACAAGTTGAGGCCCATAGGTTGTAGTTTCATTTCAGCTTTAGTTTATCCAGTGAGGAGTTTCTCAAAGGTTTTCAATGTTATTGACCAGCTAAGCTTTCCATCTTTACCTTAGTATTATCTCATATCACCTGAGCAAATCATTACCTCCTGCTAGCAGGCCATCTCTAGGCTTGCCTACCTCAACTGCCAGCATGGAAAGCACAGTGTATAGTCCCAAAGAGAGATATTCACCAGATTTTTTTTATGGCACTTATTTCCTTTTAGGGATAGAGTGGTCAGCTACACATTGGGCCGCAGACTTCCAACAGATCATGTGAGTGGACAGCTGCAATTCCGATTTGAGATTACTTCCTCCATCCACCCAGGTATTTTCAGCCTGAACTTTGTGTCTTGTCCTTGTCTAGTGACATGATGCAAGGTTCCTTTGTTTAAAATCTAATAATTATGATCCTCTCCAGGTATATTCTAGGTTTTATAGTTTTCTCTTTCTTCCATTTTATACACAGAATTCAGTAATCTGTTCTGAAAGCCAGGTGTGCAAGCCTTTGATTAAGATGCTCCTCCTCATTCTGCTACCCCAAAGTAGACAATAGAGTGGGGATTGGCAATGATGCCAACATAGTTATGGAGCCAACTCTAATTTATCATTTTGCTAACAGTTTCCAAATAGGAGGTGCTGAATAGATGTTTACTCATTGTATACATGAGTAAGTGCATGCATGAATGAATGAATGAGAAACAAATGAATATATGCATTGTCAAAGAACTATGATTGTTCAATGGATTTTTACAATGTAACAGGGAAATATGAAAGCTGCAAAATTTTCAGACAGTTTCAACATCATCTAATATTCAGTTTTTCAAGTCAAAACATATTTATAGATAAGCATAATGAAATGCATCATAATTCCAGTTTTGCTTTTCTTGCATAAACCCCATAGTAAGTGCAGATCATATTGAGAATTGTTTGGTGTTCCTAGGCCAATTTTATGACTTATTATTAAAGCTAATGAAACATTTGAGAACTCAGAGTCTGGAGTTTATCACTACTAATTCATTGAACTCTGTTTTCTCTTTTCTCTAATCTATATAATACATACTGTGAGAAAACATCCTGATTATTGGTTCTTTCAAATTAAATCTTCTCTACATTCTGCACATAAAACTGACTCTTACACTGTAGCAATAAGAACAACCTTACAGTAATAGGAGAGAGATTGTTTTCCTCTGTTTAGTGAATTGCACTGGTATATTTGAAAGGTGAAGTTCACATTTGGCAGGGATCCAGTGAAGCAACAGGGGGAAGGAGGAGGTAAATTGGTCGCTTGAATGATTGCTCTGTATGGAGACCTCATTTTATCTTTCCATTGCAATAATCTGGAAATGTTGGAAGCCATTTAGTTTCTTCCACTATGGTTTTCTTCCACTCATTCTTATCTGAATATCTGACTTACCCGTTCTGTTATCCTGACAGAACAACTTTAGCAAACATATCTATTTAGCCTGATATCAACAAGGACCTATAGCCTACCAGTAGCAAACATTGTTGAGCACCATGGGTGTGCCCAGAGCTGGGATAGTGCTAGACTTTGGGTTTTTTAACCAAAAAATTAATTTCCTTGACACAGAATTCTGAAATCTACCACAACTACAAATTGGCATTAACATAGGAAACTCATTCATACAGAATTTTTCAGCAGAGCTTCTGCCAATGAGAACCACTCATTAACTCTGACATCTAGTATCGTAAAGCAAAAATCCCTTAGCAATGACTTACATGTTTGGCAGAGTATACTCATCCACCACAATGCTCTTTTCTGTAAAAAAAAAATGATTTTTTTTTTCTTGCTGGCAGATGATGAAGAGATTTCCCTCAGTACTGAACCCGAGTCAGTGGAAATTCAGGAAACCCCCATGAACAACCAGATGACAAACAGCAATGGAGAGCCTTTGTACCAAGCACCAGAGCCCTCAGAGAGCCTGAAAGTGGAGCAGCCCAGTGAGGGCAGCATCATGGACACTGAAAACAATGAGAGCCTAGGACTAGCCAACCCTGTTGAGGAAGCAGCAAATAGCACTCAAGCAGGAGATAGCAACTTGGTCTCTGTGGGTCCTGATTGGACGGGGGAGCTTTTGGCCTTGGGTAGTGAGGATACTCAGCTTGTACTGAATGAAGAACTGGCCGAGAGGCCAGACCTGTGTGGGGTGGAGGCTCCACCCGGGCTACTGGAGGATGATGAAGGTCCATGTAGTCCTGAGGAGCCTGTAGCAGAGGAAGCTGTGACAGAGAGCCAGGCTGAGGGGACAGAAGAGAAGGAGCCTGCAGAGGAGGAGGAGGGGGATGTGTCTGCCTTACGGCAGGGAGAGAACAGTCTGCAATTGCGGGGCTCCATGAAGCGAAAAAGTAGACCATGCTCCTTGCCCGTATCTGAGCTGGAGACAGTAATTGCATCGGCTTGTGGTGACCCTGAAACACCGCGGACACACTACATCCGCATCCACACCCTGCTACACAGCTTGCCCACAGCCCACAATGCAAGCGCAGAGGATGATGGGGCGGAGGAGGAGTCCACCCTCAAGGACACCTCGGAGAAGGATGGGCTCAGCGAGGTGGACACTGTGGCTGCTGAGCCACCTCCTTTGGAGGAGGATGGAGAGGAACCCGAGGGGGCAACTCCAGGAAGGGCGCCTCCTGGCCATTCAGGCTTGGCCAATGGACTGATTCTGGATGGTAACGCACACCCCAGCACCGGGAGTGAGAGCGACTCCAGCCCAAGGCAAGGTGGGGATCATAGCTGCGAGGGCTGCGATGCATCGTGCTGCAGCCCCTCCTGCTACAGCTCCTCGTGTTACAGCACGTCCTGCTACAGTAGCTCCTGCTACAGCGCCTCCTGCTATAGCCCCTCCTGTTACAATGGCAGCAGGTTCGCCAGCCACACCCGCTTTTCCTCGGTGGACAGCGCTAAGATCTCCGAAAGCACTGTATTCTCCTCGCAAGACGACGAGGAGGAAAATAGTGCATTCGAATCGTTACCAGATTCAGTGCAGAGCCCAGAGTTGGACCCGGAGTCCGTGAACGGCGCTGGGCCATGGCAAGATGAGATGACTGCCCCCGCTGGGAGTATGACAAGATTTGTGGAAGGTCTGGAGTCCCCCATGGCAGGGCCAAGCCATCGGAGAGAAGGTTAGACCTCAAACCTGATCAGAGTGAGATAGGATCACCAGGGGGACATAGGTTTCACCAACTTGGTTTTAAAACGAGAGAGGATCGACCCACGTGAGGTTGCTGTGGCAACGTATGGCTGTTCTGTACATATATGTGTGCATGTGTCTATGTGTATGTAAGTATTTGTGACTATGAAGAGCAGACACCCACCACCTCTCAGATATACACCAAGAATTATAACTAGTGCACACATTTGAGTGTGCCCTGGTGTGTGTGCTTCTGCTATAACCAATTCAGCAGAACTGGTAGAAGTATTTATTACCTTTCTAGACATGCCAGCAACCAGAGCACCAGTATCAAATGGCAAAAACAGGAGCCAGTCATCCATCAACTGTAGGTAGACAGCTGGTAAACATCCGCTGGCTTCCTGAAACTTATTGAAGATTAGCAACAAATGTTAATGTCTATTGAAGAACATTGATTTGACCTCTGTTTTAGAATTTAACTAGTTTGTGTGTATCTGGATATGTATAGCCTACACATATGTGTCATTATTTGTTTGCTCAGTTCTCATTATTGGCTTTGTTTGTTGTTGTTGTTCTTGTCTTTGGCCTATTGTGGCAATGAAAGGAAAGAGTAACATTACTATGCAAATCAATTTGTTTCAAGTCTAATCCAAAAGCTGTCACTTTTAGTTTTAAAATGTATTTCTGTATTTTAACCAAACCATTATTCCTTTTTAGTCTCAACTAAGTTTGCATTTTCTTAACCAGAATTGGAAACAATATTTCAGTCAAGTGACAGTCACATAGGGGGAAATTTTGAAAGATCACATAAAATATAAAATATTCATTTCGTTTAAAAGAATTTAGATTCTGCTAGTTTGTTCTTTTACTGTTTAAATTGCTTCCAAACAATTGTGGTGTGTCTCTAGATTGTAAGCTCATCAAGGGCCAGATTGTATCTTCCTTATGTTTGAATTATCAGCACCTTAAAAAATGTCTGGCACCTAAAAAGTTTTACAGGAACTAAAGAGTACACAAAAAAAGTATTTTTAAGTACTCAATGATGTTCAATTCTGCATTTCAGAGAAAGAGCCATTGATAAAAAGAAGAGCATGTAAATTGGTAAAGAAAGAGGAACACAGGAAGGAAATATGTAGGGACATGCAATATGGAAAGCACTCAACAGTGTGATAATGGGGTGGACAATTCTTTTCTTTAACATGGGAGTTTTGAATACTTTCATTCTAGATCAGATCTAGATATTTCTGGGAACAAAAGTTGGCTTGGCATCAGACAATGTATAGATGACACAATCATTACATCAGAATTAGTATATGGGGTCTGGGGGATATATACCTAAAGGGACACAACTAGAAGCTTGAAAGAATACTTTGACTAGAGATCAACAAACTTTTTTAAAGGACCAGATAGTAAATATTTTAGACTTTGTTTGTGAAGAGGCAAAACCAACAACTGGTCTAACCAAAAGACTATTTATTTAAACATATTTACATTTTAAAATGTAATAGCCATTCTCAGCTGGAAGCCATACAAAAATAAGGCTCAATTTGTCAAAACACTGTAGCCTATCAGGTATATGTATGTTGAACTTTGGTTTTAGAATCAATCACACACAGCTAAAATTGGTTCAGTGTACATATATGTAAAAACATACTTTACAAAAAAGATACTGTCCATGTCCTTGAGGGATTAACTCTCTAGCAGAAGGAAGCCACCCCCATCAAAGAAAGGACAGCCAAGTGTTTCATGGCCTTTAATGGAAGTCTTTGCATAGCATTTTCTTAAAAAATATCTAGATTCCTGAATTCTGCAGACTATATGCTCAGAAAAGGTTAAGAAGCACACAGAATCTTCACTATGGTTGTACAAGGGCAAGGTGAAGATTCCCAAGAGGAACTGTTGATCTAAGGCAGGCCATGCATACATGGACACATGACCTTTCAGGCAGGCTTCCCTCCCTTGGCAGTGAGTCCCTGGCTTAATGGTGTCAGCACTGTGGCTCACATGCCTCAGGATTCCAAAAGCACATTTAAAGAACATGACATTGGCCCTCCCTGGTGGCGCAGTGGGTTAAAGCACTGCACTAAGAAGCTTAAGCCACTTCCTTATGAGTTCGATCCCCGCCTGCCCGGGAGAAGATCCACATGGCATGGCAGACCTCTCCTGGCCCACCCGCTGCTCCCCTCAGCAGTGTACTTCGTCGATCTGCTTGTTCTGCTCCCCACTCTGTTCCTGGTGGATCCTCTTGCCCTCTGCATCTCTGGCCTGTACCCCAGTTCTGTATGAGTAAATGAATAAATCTTTAAAAAAAAAAAAAAGGTACTTCCTCCCCTAGATTTTTGGGAGGTGGTTTCCATTTAAAAAAAAAGAAAAAAGAATATGACATAGGCACAAGCTGCCTGATAAAAGCATGATGCCCTCTTCTTCCAGAAAACTCACTATCGCCTCCAGCTGTGACTTCTAAGATTATAAATTCTTCACTAAGTAGTTAAGGTTGATTTAATTACACACATGCCTAGTAGCTCAGTCTGTAGCAACTTAGTTCTTTATTTACTTTTTGATTATATTCCCCATATAAAAACCTTTTTTTAAAGCTCAAATAGTTTTTTAAAACTCTTCAGATCAAATAAAAAAAAAAACAATATAATGTAACTAAGATCTGGAGTGAAAATTGCAATATGATATCTTGATTATGAACTCAGTTCCTTGTGTCAGGTATTCTGGGTGAATATTCATCCTACCTTAGCTAAGTTACCTAAGAGTGTAAAATGGGTATAAAGTAGAAATGACCTCATGGGGATACTAGAAGAATAAAAGGTGATGATACATTTAAAGTGTTTGAGTTCTCACTGAGTGAGGGTTTATTTTCAGACAGTAAAGCTCACTTTCAAAGTGGAATATGTTTCCTTCTCATGAGTTCTACCAGGTCTGTATGTGAGACAAGGGTGAGTGTGTGGAGCTGTGTCCTTGTGCAGAACTGAATCGCTTGCTTCTCTATGCTCTATCCATTCAGTTGGCTGAGCTGCTTCAGTCATATCATTGCATTTGCTTGGGTTTCACAGCAGGTAGGGTCAGCTCCATTAATCCTGCAAGCTGCAGTTTGTGTTTACTCTAGCTTGGAGGAGAGATTAACCTGTTTGGTTGAATTAATTTTGAGGTAAGTTTTGTTTTATTGTTTTCTTAAGAAACTAAATTTAAAATGCTACAGCTGGTGACATAACAACTGTATACTGTTTTTTCATTTCTGAAACTAAACACATATAAAGAGAGACATGGGTATGGTATACACAGAACACAGGTGCATATCCTAGTATGGGGGCCACCTTCATTTACTTTCATTAGCATCTCAGAGGATCCCAAGGATATGAGTAACATACCAAAACTTTCACAAGAAATAATACTCTATATTCAACATTTAAAATGACTTGTTGTGGTTCTGGCACCTGTGATTTGGTGGAGGGCAAGTGGAAAGTGTGGAAGCATAAAAATGTAATCCCTAAATTAAAATAATAAAGTAAATAAATTAAAGAAAGAGACTACAAACAAAAACTAAAAGGATCCTTATTTCCTGCATATATCTCTACCTTTCTTGGTCAGCTCTAGTAATTAAATTGCTAAATTAAAATTGCATTGCTTTCTTCCTAATACATTTGTTTAGCAGTCCTATGGATCTAGAGAGAAATATTATTTCTAACAACTGTTTTTCAGTTTATTTTCCTTTTTTGATACAAGGGATAACAAAACACTTATTTGCATCAGGCATGGAAGAGAGAGGAAGGAGTAAGCCAGATCTTTACTCTATGACAATTGGGAAAAAGCCAAGATTCCATCAGGCAGGAGGAAACCAGTTTGAATATGAGCTATTTTATGACCTGGGACCTTCTAGCTCTCCAAAGAAAAAGAGCAATTATGTGACTCAAACAGCTGTGCTGTAGGCATCCATTCACACACCACTCTCCTTACAGTACTGGGTACCAGAACCTGAGGACATTGTTTGGAACATTGTATACTTCACTACAAGCTGTCTGACAGTAATATTAGTTATAATCAAAATGCACATTCTATGAATGTTTATTTCTAAAATTTCTCCATGTCTGTTTTCTTCTTCCTTCTATCCCACTTCTGTGTTTCAAGTTTTCCTGTCTCAGTCTTCTGCCTCTGATCTACTTCATTTGTCTCTTGTCCTTTTCTCTTTCCAGAGCACTTGGCTTATCTGGTTCTTCCTCAAAATAACCTAGAATAATCACAAGATCCCATAGTTTCTTGCCTCCCCAACTAGCTCCCAGCTTTCATACTATATATATTTACCTCTTGTCCTACTATTTCCTTGACTTCCTCTTGGAAAGGCACCAACTGAGAGTTTCATTCCAAAAACAAAATCTGAAAAATGCCTCTTGGCAGTCCTTCAGTGATACTTCTCCAGAGACCTGTAATTTTGGACAGGCCCAGATAGATTATAAGGGCCCTTATAAATGCTGCACTTCCCGCAACCTGTTTCTTTTGCTGAATTAGTCAGGCTGTACTAATTTTCTCTGTGTCCTTTTCTGATGCCACCTATCTATCAAGAAAATTCAGATTACAGAATCAGATTCTGATCCTTTGTATTGACTTATGAGGTATAGCTCAAAATCATGAATTGTTTGACAATTTCCTTCAGGTTTTTTTTTCTTAATTATTTCCTCTGTAACCTCTCTCATGAATGACTGAATGTTGCAAACTAATTCAACATATAGCTTGCCCACTCTTTTACGTTATTTCTCATAGTAGTTTGACAATCATGCTTTTTTGATGCCATTGCCACAGCAATGAATAAATCTGTATGCCTTTGCCACAGTAATGAATGAATCTGTATGTCTTGACTATCTTGTCCATAGGTGAATGTCCTATACTCCATAATTCCCAGCCAGTAAGCCAGCTTCCTTCATTGAGGCCTGAACATCATCACTACCCAACAATCGATGAGCCTCTTCCACCAAGTAAGCTTTAGTTTTTAAAATCTATGTCTTAACTCTCCCTATCAAGTCTACACAGGTCAGTATGAACTTATATGTAAACATTCAAACTCTTCTCCAATACACCCTACACTGTTATCAAAATTTGGTACCTACTGTAGAAATTGACTCTTTCTGACTAGTGGTTTCAACATGTGATCTTGAAGAGATAACCCAGAACTTTTAGTGCCCCTCAACTTCCAAAATGATGAGCATTTCTTTACAAGATTTAACTTGTCTTGCAAATTGCTTCAAAAACTGTAAGTCCCCAAATTTTCTGTTTTATACTTTAAAGTTAACAGTTCAAGATGGCATCATCTTATTATTCTCCATTGGACCTGAGATGACTTCAATCCATCAGAACCCACAAACTTGCTTTTTCTTCCTATAATTTACATCAACAAGTGATGACCTCAAACTTCTTTTGAAGTTGATAGGGATTGCCAGGAAAAATGTCATCTTTAGGGATAGAATTCAATATCATTTTACCCTGATGACTGTAGCATGTCATTAATAATTATCTAAGTAGCCATCTGAAGTTGGGGAAACCATTTAATCTTTTGGAGATCATTTTCTCATTTGTAAATATATAATTTTCTTTTTTTTGCTAAATGCTTGATTTGGTCAAGGAAGTTTCTAGATTGTCATTCAAACTTTAATTTTATATTACTCTATTACATACATTTGTAAGAAGGAAATTATTCCCCAAATATTATACATTCACTTACCATCACATATGTTCATGAATTTTAGAACATCTGTTTGGATTTAAGCAAATTTTACAAGCAAAGATACAGGATGCAAGGAATCAATGTTTCTTTACATTCTTTTGCCTTTGCTTACATCAAGCAGTGTTTCAAAAGGAGAAAAGCTTATTTATTAACTCATTTATCTTTGTTAATGTGGCATATTTTACATTTGCCCATTCTTCTATTGAATTGTAACTTGAGAAAATGACAGATACCTTTGATAATATAGGCAGACTTAAAGGGATATCATATTATCTTGGGGGACCAAATCAAACATTATATCCTTTAGTTTTTTATACTTGCTCTCTTTATTCATTTTGTATTAATTTATGAATATGACATGAGAATAGTAAAATTTCCATGTCACTATAAATACTTCCTAATTAGCACTTACCTGAAAAATATCTATAACATATTCTCACCAGTAAAAATAACCTTCCCCCAAAATAAATATCAATATGTATATACATGAATTGACTTCCAATAAGCAGTTGGTGTTGCTATAACTAGCTATAGTAGTCACAGATACTTTTACATAGAGATATAACTAATGGAACTTAAATGCGTTTTGATTAATTACTTTTATAAACTGATTTTAATAACAAAAGCAGGGCCCTCCCTGGTGCCGTAGCAGGTTAGGACATAGTACTGCAAGCTGGCTATAGCTGCCTCAGTGCAAGTTCCATCCCAGGCCCCAGAGGTGATCCACATGGCGTGGCAGACCTCTCCTGACCTGCCCACTGCTCCCCTCAGTGGTGTATCTCATCTATCTGCCTGTTCTGCTCCCTGCTCTGTCTCTGGTGAATCCTCTCACTCCTGCCTGCACCCCAAAAGTGGCCTGTACACCTCTGTACGTATAACTAAATAAATCTTTAAAAAAATATAACCAAAACAAAAACAAATTTTCTCCAGATAGCTTTTAATTTTCTGTTCATGCAACACTGAAATTTGTCAGTTAAGTCTAACAGTGGGATTTTCTTAGATCATCTCAAGTAAAACATGGATGACTTAATGACCTGAGAGTCATTTCTTCAACAAATACTCATTGAATGCTTACTCTGTCTGAGGTAAACATCACAGGCAAAGATCCCTGCTCTTATGGAGCTTACAGTCTGGTCTTGTGAAAATACATTAATATACAATAAAAATAATAAATGAAGAAATAGATAAAGTAAGGGAATGGTGGTTGTTTTGTAACTAAGTAGTGTGATCAATTAGACTTCATTGAAAAGACAATATTAGAAGCTAGACTTAGAAGAGACAGGGAAATTGTCTATGCAAGTACTGAAGAGTTTCCTGCCAAGAAACAAGCTGGTGGGACTGAAGAACCATAAGAACAGATTTAAGAATAGCTAGGGAAGTCAGGCAAAATATAGGATTCCAGATAAGGTAAGTCTTTGGGGACACTGTAGGGTTTGGAGCACAGATGTCTGACTTGGGTTTTCTCTGGCTCTCTCTTGGCATTAAATTATGAAGAAAAAGGATAGAAGCATGAGGCCCAACATATGGCTATTACAGTGACCCAAGTGAGAAACAATGGTGACTTGACTCAAGAGTAATCAGATTCTGGATATATATTTAGTAGGTAGAGTTTCGGATAGACTGAATGCAAAGTGTGACAGGAAGACAGGAGTCAAAAATGACCTCCAAAATTGTAACCTAGAAAGATAAATTTGCCTCAGCTAAGATAGGAGGAAGACTGCAGACAGAACAGACTTTGGTGTGAAAGCCCTAAAGTTGGTTTCCGTCATGTTATATGTTATATTTGTGATGTAATCCCTGTAGCAATGTCAAGAAAACAATTGCCTGTGTAAACTACAATCCAAAAGAAAAGTTTAAACTACAAATGTGGCATTGTATTTGTTAAAGTAAAAAATGTAAGTTTTATAGAATTTTGTTAATAAATAAAGATGTACATCATTAGGCTCCACCTAGTTCTTATACTTCATGGGACACACCATATAATTTAGTGTTTGATAAGTCATAATGAATGATGCAAAGGAATTATTTTAACTTGCCCCAGCATCATAGAATAATATTTATATTCATAAATCTCTTCTGTGCCAAATCCATCAAGAGACATGCTGAAATTGTCTTGGGATTTTTCTTTGATTTATGTAGTAGATAAAATTAAATGCTTCTCAAAACAACCTAGATAATATATTCATAACCTCTAATTAAATATGGCTATTATTCTCTTAATGTTTTAAGAGTATGTAATAAACACTATGAATTCCAAATATTTAATATATTGCCCCCTCCACAAATATATATATACATATATATATATATATATATATATATATACTGTCTGCCTGCCATTCTTTTCCAGGAGTAATTTGAAACATTGACACCTGTGGGAAGAAATTACACATTTTGTCACTGTACCATTCTCTATTATATTTCCTTAGAGATTTATGAAGTGAAATTTTGTCTTTGAAGGAATTCTTCCTTTTACAATGGGTACCTGAGGACATGTGTTACTCAGCAATATGTCCTCAGGACCTGGCATAGTTTCTATTTCAGAGTGAGGTTAAAAGGAATTTGTTCAATTAAATCGAATAGCATGACACTCCTCAAAGGTTAATGTTCTCCTTTGTTAGGTAACAGTTATGTTGGATTCAATGGGAAAAAATTCCCAGCTGTTACTAGTTTAGAGACCACTGAAATAACAAAAAAAAAAAAAAAAAGGATCAAGATTACCATATTTGAATTAAGTAATTAAACATAACCACAATTTTATGAGTGAACTAATTGACATTTAAAACTTTACAGTAATTAATTTTTTATCTAAACCTCCTAAAACACATTTGTGCAATCTGACATTTTTTTTTCATCAATCTATTTTTGGTAGTTAAATTTAGGTTTCTATTGAACATTATTTGCTAATCCCTCAGGAAAATATACATAAGCCATAATGTTCACAAACAGATAAGCTATCACATATAAAGCCATAAATATAAAATGTACATTTAATTTTCCACTTAAAAAAATTGAGTTGCTATGTCATTACCTGAATGATGATTTTTCAGTGTTATTGTTACTATCTGATCTACTCCCAAAAGCTATAGCTTTTCTCATTGTAAAGGGCTGAATGGTTTTCCTCCATTTGCAGTCATTTTTGCTTTTTCTTCTTTAGTCTAATGCAATATAACTTTATTATGAATTTTTTTGCACCACATTTTTATAGATGCTAGAAGTCCATTCTGAATACTAGATATTGCTTTTCTGTGCTAAGCTTAGATTATGTGTGTACATCCACCCTGTCTCTGTTTTGAAGGCTTTGTCCACCTTACCCCAACTCCTACATTTGTTATGTAGTGTAATATCTATAAAGTTGACTTTTATTTGGTTGTATTTTTTAATTGGAGAAGTAAAGGAGCTTTAGCTCCTTCTACTCTCTGGAATGGTTATTTATCCACAAAGAGGTCTTTTCTAAATTAGATTTTTGTTAATAGTTGTTATTGGTTTTGTTTGTTTTTTGGTTTGTTTTGGTTAAGAGGTATTTGGCAACCACAAGTGGGTTGAATATACTCTGAATTTGCAATTTATGAAAGGAGAGTTTGAAATCCCGAGTATAAAAACCTTTCATTCTCCCTCTCAAGAGGAATGACAATCAGTCAAGATTGTTAAGCTAGAGGTCGTACAAAGTTGCATGCACAGTACGTTATTAGAACTACAATTAAAAATAGTTTTCATATAAAGACTATCATTCCGTCGCCTCATATCAGATTTAGCAAAGAAAGGATTCCCCATATCACATGACAGTTTTTATTATAGGAGGTATCTAATCTTCTACTGTCATTTAAATAAATAATATTCACAAAATAGAATTTTTTCTCTAGAAAATATTAGAATTTTAACATAGATCATATTTGAGGAAGTGTGGTGTCTGTTTAAAATGAGCCAGCAGTGACTCTGAGTCCAGTGTGCTCCTTTCTGGATGTGGGTTCCATACCAAACCCTGAGAAGGCTTGGCAGCTGCTGTGGGCAGTGTCTGGCCTTCAGCAAGTAATCAATGGTGACTTCTACCTCTAGAAGACCTGGAAGTGGCATCTCTTTTGCATGGATCAGTATTTTGTCCTTGATTTTTCTTTTTATTATGCACTAGACTGGGAAGCTCGCATTGACAGTCATGGGCGGGTCTTCTATGTGGACCATGTGAACCGCACCACCACCTGGCAGCGACCTACAGCAGCAGCCACCCCTGATGGGATGCGGAGATCCGGGTCTGTCCAGCAGATGGAACAACTCAACAGGCGGTTGGTGATCATCATGCAATGAGCCCCTGCAGTCCCCAGTGAAGGGAGGATGGCAACTAAAGAAACCCCCTGTTATGTTTTTCTCATTATTTGAGGAGGCTGGAAAGTAATTAAGTATCTCAAGAAACACACTAATAACAAGCATTTGGAGAGCTAATTACAAAAGTTGATGACAGGAAACAAGCTAAGTTTGAGTGCCATTTAAAGATGTGGACTCCTCTGAACTTCTCAGTGACCTAGGCTAAAAACAGGATGTTTAGTGAATGGTCCATGAACTTGCCCCAAATCAAAGAGGGTGTTTCATGAATCCTCCAGAAATACTATGCAAAATTATACATGACTATATTTTTTCTGCCAGACTAGACCACCTCTGTTGTAAAATTGTCTAAAGGAATTGTAATTCAAGCAGTTGAAAACATTGCAAACAGAGGTTGTATAGAATCCTAAAAGCTGCCTGAATAATAATAATAATAAAAACCTAACAAAGAGTATTACCAGTTACCCAGACCTTATACTCAGAAATATTAATTCTTAAAAAAATAGAAATAGAAATGGTTAAAAGGAATTTTGAATTTTTTTTGATTGTTCCCACAAAAACAAAGCAGATCTTAAGTAGGAACTTTTGATGACTAAGTTTTTTTAGATATGAATGCACCAGAAATTCATAAATGTGTACTTTTTGATGGTTTCTAAAAAACACCTATGGCTAAAAATATAGGAAGCAATGAGTTCATTGTACATAATGACCTTGTTGAGATTTCATAAGCAACCTCTGTTCTTTCTTGACATAATGAATAAGCTGAAAATGTATAGCAAGCTGAGATCAGGAGGGCAACATCAGGCTGCATCTATGAGAGTTGCAGTCTAAACACAAAAGCAATAAAGTGGAAGCAGAATTAAAACCTTGACCTATGACATAAAAATCTATGAAATTTCATGGTGTTCAAGATGTGTAATACAAAATTACGCCAACTACATCTTGAACCAGGCCTTTTGAGAAATTTTGCAGGTCTTGATAAATATATCTTGGTCCCTCCACAGAGCTGAATATAGGGAGGAGCAGCCAGACTGCTAAACAGGATGTTGTCTTTGTTGCACCCATCTAGACAAATGAAAAGGGAAGTTATTTGAAAGTCCTTATTTCTTTTATTTTAATTAATTTGCAGTCTTCACAATTCCCTCATCACTATTTCACCTGTGAACCATCACTATATTTATATTCCCTTGTGTTTATCCCTCCCCTGTTTTGTCACCCTCACCTCCTCTTTTGTAGTATGCCCCAGTTTTATGGCCAACTGCTAGTTACACCTTTTCTTGACCTTTTTTGTTTGTTTGTTTCTCTATCCCACATAAAAGTGAGAAACCACCTAGTATTTATCTTTTTCCTTCTGATTAATTTCAGCTAGCATAATTCCTTCTAGGTAACATGGATGCATGTTACTACAAATGATGAATTTGTCTTTTTTGATCACTAAGTAATATTCCATTATATGAGTACACCACAACTTTTTGATCCATTTGTCTATATTGGAACATTTGGGTTGTTTCCCTATCTTGATTATTTCTTATGGAAAAAAAGTAATTTAGGGAAAGTAATGCAACCTTGAAATACGTAACTGCTTTTTAGCACTTATCTTAACCTATTGCTTTTAAGCATTTAGCATTTTTCAGTGATTGACATGATAATGATGATGGTGGCAGCCACAGTAAGTATACTGCCATCTTTCTCCATCTCAGAAATAATCCATCTCAGAAATAATCACACCTAAAGGTCACTTTTGATAACCTACAGTTATCATGAGAAATTTGCAACTGTTCCTGTCACAGCAAACCATAAATGCAAGAAGTTTCTTTTGACTCCTGATGGAGCACACAGAAGCAATGACCATACCCTGCGAGTCCTCCAACATATATATTCTCCTTGGTCTTTATTGCTTCCATCTGGCACACATTTTCCCATCTTACAAACATCTAAACTGTGGGTATGAATTCCCTGGAAATTTCCCCAAATCCTTCACACATCCCATGACTGCTACTTCAACACTCCCTGCTTCAACTACCTTTCTACTTTGTTCTCGAAGGCTCCTCCTGTCCTCCCAGTATCTGGGGTAGCACCAGAAGCTTAAAGAACTGACTATGACTGTTTCTTGAATTATTAACTATACTTTCAGGATATCCTGAGTTAAAAACTCAACTTTTACAGCTATTTATTGTACAAGAAAAAAAAATTTCTGTTTTTAAA
The DNA here is from genome assembly GCF_000260355.1 of Condylura cristata. Classification (NCBI taxonomy): domain Eukaryota; kingdom Metazoa; phylum Chordata; class Mammalia; order Eulipotyphla; family Talpidae; genus Condylura; species Condylura cristata. The sequence goes on along the minus strand of NW_004567106.1, from coordinate 570,641 downwards.
TATTCAACAAAAGATGGATTTTTAGTTATTTTAGTAAAATTATTATATTAATACAAATTGAAGCTTTAAATAGAAAATCATATCTATAACTTTATTAATAGCTTGATAAAACATTTTATTTATCCTCAATTTCCACATATATGCATAGGCTTTACATAGTTAGATGGGAATATATAGTTTTATATTTATTTCAATATAATGTATGATAAGGTTACATATTCTTCACTGAAATGGTCCTCTAGATTTTTCTCTAACTTATTTACCTTTGTTAACTTAATTTTGCGTTTTGTTGGACACTTTGCTTATTGTTTTCATTCAATATTTTGAGAAAGGATTATTTTGTAGTAGTTTTTTTTAGGATTTATTTATTTTCTATTTATGTGAGAAAAACTGTAGTATAGGCCTGTGGTACATGGGGAGGGGTTGAAAGGACTCATCAGAGACATAGTGGGGAGCAGAACAGGGAGATCTACTGACATAGGTGGCTGAGGGGAACAGCAGGTAAGTCAGGGGAGGTCTGCTTTGCCATCATTTGCCATGATCCCTGGCAGGAATCAAACTCAGGCCCCACCAGTGATGGCACTGAGATTTAACTATTAGGCCACCAGGGAAGCCCATGCAGAAAAGTATTTATTCAGGGTTATGCTCTCAAAAGAGAAGGCTAAGAGAAATAAACATAGTTTTGGTGTTTATTATCAATTCATAAATATTTACTACAATGGTTCCACAAATTCACTCGAAAAACAATACTATTATTACTTCAATATTCATCTCATTTGGTGGGGGGGGTATTAGAAGTATTACAAATATTTTGGTACTTATTAGGTTTTACTTCCTGGAGGAAGAGTCAACTTTTGCATCCATAAGCTTTTTTTTTTTTTTAAACTAGTAGTTTCTTCGAAGTGAATTGATTGCTCTTATGCTTTCTTTCTTTTTATTATAGTATGAATTGTTTTTGGAAGGGTTTTTTCCTGGGTGTCTGCACACACGCATGCGTGCATGTGCCTGTGTGTGTATGTGTCCATCAGGGATGGGAAGAGCCTAAGTGGTGGCGGTACACAGGTGAAGTGGTGGTAGAAATTTCATGGGGACTATACCCAAGATGATAAAGCATACATTTGATGAAAATGAAGAGTGGGGCCCTTCCTGGTAGAACAGTGATTTAAAGAGCAGCACTAGGAAGCTAGTTACAGCTGCTTTAGCACTAATTCAATCCAGGCCAGACCTCTCCCCTCTTCAGTGTACTTTGTCAGTCTGCCTTTTCTGCTCCCCACTCCGTCTCTGGAAAATCCCTTCACTGCCCCAGCACCCCTGGCCTGTAACCCAATTCTGTATGCATAAATAAATAAATCTTTTAAAAAAATGAAGAAAGATGTTAAAACTATATAAAATAATAAAAAGGAAATTAAATATTACAAATTAGACTTAACAATTTTTAGAAAAACTTTATATAAATATTGACCTATTAGTGAAAAGCAATAAAATGAGGGGGAACATTGAAGAGCAATTCTTGATGAAATAGAAGAACACTGGATTTTGACTCACTTTCTCATCAGTAAAGTGGAGTGAGACTCTGAGGCTGCAGTTCTGCCCTCATTAAGGGGCCGCTCCTCAAACACTGTCCTGCCTCCCATAAACTGCACCTGCACATCAGAAAAGGTCCAAAACCTAGGATTTGAGGGTGTTGAGTCAATTAGGGATGAGATAACCAGGATCCAACTGAGGACATGTAAAGCAGATGGTAATACTTCTGCCATTTTCATCATCAAAAAAGATGAAATTTGCTCATTGAAATTGCCTTCTGTGGTCTTTGCCCTTGGGGAGGAAAAAAGGTTCAACTTGACATTTGTCTAAGCCCTGTTTCAGAGATCTGTTACTGGATAGTAAAACTAAGGATTACTTGTTAATAATACTATTATTGCCATCATTGTTGTCATATTTCTTATGGTTGTGAGTTGACATGGTTTGATGAGGTGGTTCTTTCATAGTTGCCATCAAAGGATGGCTATGGCTGGACAAATACATCTGGAGGTTGATGGTGGCCAATGACTGGCACTTGATGTCTCCAAGTCCTGATACCACCAGCACAATTCTTAGAGATGTCCAAGGGTAAACTCTCGTTCATGTTATTTTCTCGTGTCTTTCCTTGCAAGTTGATAACAAATTCAGATTCTGACTTCAAAAAATATAAACCTGAAATGTTTCATTGTCTTTCACATATATCTAGAAAATCTTTTTTCTCATTTATGTGTCATCTCTCCCCATTATGATCAGAGGGCAATGCTATATTCTAGTCTTTTCATTGATCTGAAAGTCTAGCATGGAGCCAGGTCATATTGGAAGACTTAGATACTATTCACTAAGTACCTAAAGTGACTGAAAAGCTGACCAAATGACTAATTCCTCAATTTAGGAAAATAAGTATAATGAGCCTTTGAATAAGCAAAAAACACATTTGTTTGCCAGCATGTTTTCGGTGTATCATATTTCCACAACCCCTGCCAGTCTTATCAGATATCTGTCAAATAAAAATGAGAGCTATTTTATAGGTTGTTAGTCTATAATTAGTATAGACTAATTATAATAATATAGAGGTAATTTGATATCCTAGAAGTAACATTTTAAGTTGTCGTACTCATTTGTTTTTACTTAGCCTCATCCTGTTTCACATAAAGCAGGTGCTGTTTATGTAGCTTTTTCAAAGTCACTATACTTGAGACTCATTGTAGCTTACAAAACAGAAAGAAGTCAGTTCATTCATGTATATTTCTGTTTGGTTCTCTATAGAGCTTTAGCATTGAATCCTGACATTGAATATAAGTATTTATTATTATCTGATTCAGTGCATCAGCCCCCAACAAGCCAACAAACAAAGCATAACTCCTGATTTTCTATTTTCTGATGTAAAGGTATCAAAATATCCAGCGAACCATTGCAACAGAGAGGCCTGAAGAAGATTCTGGCAGCCAAAGTTGTGAGCAGATCCCAACAGGAGGTGGCACTGGAGGTGGTGGGAGTGACTCGGAGGCCGAATCTTCTCAGTCAAGCTTAGGTATGGGGACAGGGCCCCCTGGCTCTTAGGATGACATCCAGTGGCTTTGGGACAGCATGTGAGTCTCTTGTGGAGGACCACTTGTTAGTGTGTGTAGAGAGAAGTGTAATGAGTGGGTGGAGAAGAAAGAGGTTTGGTGCCAATTGAGGTGAAGCAGGAAGAAGAGAAATGGATTTATAGTGTACAGAAACTCAGCATCAAGGGCAGGACTCTGGAGACAGAATAGGTTTGCTATGGTTCTTACGATTCAAGGTGGTTTTTTCAGTAGTTTAATCATTTCTTGTAAGTACATTTATTTGTTGGTGCCCTAAGGGTTTTCCCTGTACAAATAAAACATTCAGAAAATGCAGTCTACTTCAAAGGAACCACAGGAATAATTACTTATCTGCAGTGAAAATATAAAGCAATTTTCCCAAGGGAGAAACTTGCAAGTAAAGTTTGTCTAACAGTGTGGTTATGCTCATCGCTATCTAAATAGCAGTTCACAAATAACTAGTACTTGGCTCACCACCAGGGTGAAACTGCATGGAATTCAAGAATATTCAAACAGCATAGGAGACAAGCTTCTGCTTTGTGTACCTAGTAGTCTAGCTTTCAAGGTGATTTAAGCTTATGACATCCTAATAATATACTTCATTTTTTTAATTGGGTTAAATGATGGCAAATTTATTTGCAAAAAGGAAGGTCATTGAACAGTCTAAGCAAGTTGGCATGTGCCTCAAGTCCAGCCGGTCCTCAGCTTTCTGTGGCAACTTTGAGTACTGCACGTTTTCAGGCAGCTTCTAAATACACATGCAGAATTTTACCAACAATTTTACCTCTATTCTTTTCATCTGTTATCAGATATAGTGACTAAATGGAGTAGCTTGGCTTTTTCTATTATTAATTTATGTGCCTTTCTGAGGGAGATATGGTAAAAGTATTTCATTTCATAAAATAATTAGAAGCATGGGGAAAATAAGTATACTTTTCTGGGTTTAGTATTGGATTAGTTGGTATTTGTTGTTGTAACAAAACAAATCCAAAACTGAATAGCTTAAACTCATAATCATGTACTTCCCCCACAACTCTTCAGGTGGACAATCTGAGCTGAGCTAGTTGGTTACTCAGGACATCAGCTGTCAAAGCAGATGTGGGTTGGCTGACTGGAGATGGCCTCAGCAGGGGATCCCACCCTGCTCTGTATGACGTTTTCTCTTGCAATAGGCCTCTTAAAACCTGACCTCAAATCTAGCATGTGTCACCTCTACCAACTTCTGTCTGATGAAGCAAGGGGTCAGCATGATTCAATAAACTGCAGTGCCGTGTAGATGACTGTGGACACAGGGCAGAGAGGATGTGTGGTTCTTTCTGCAAATAATATATGAGCAAAGTATTTTTCTTGAGTTCAATGACTTCAGTCTACCTGAAGCTATACAGGAAGATCATTAGAATATACTAATTCTTAACTGACATACACATGTTGATATGCTATCTGTTCAGATAACTTTGATAGCTGTTTAGATCACTTTAAAATAGCAGTTTGCTGTCACTGTGAAGGTAAAAACTGTGTGCTGCCAGTGTGGAGAGAGTAGTATTATGTTTTAAATTACTTTTTTTCAATATACTGTGTTGCTTTGCTTCACTTTTTCCAGATATGAGGAGAGAAGGATCACTTTCTCCAGTAAACTCACAAAAAATCACATTGCTGCTACAGTCCCCAGCGGTCAAGTTCATCACCAACCCTGAGTTCTTCACTGTTCTTCATGCCAATTATGTGAGTGCTCCACAATGCAAGAGAGCCAGGCCTGGCATCTGTCAAGATCCAAAATACAATTTACAAAGCTATTTGACAAATTAAAGAGAGAATAATTTAAGCAGTGCAAGAAAAAATATAAGAATGTTCAGTCCATTCTTTTTAATATCTGTGATTCTCCCCAATTGAAAAGGATGGATTTGGAAATGTTATTTCTTCTTGAGGTTTTTGGAAAGCTCATATATATTAATATCAGTGCAGTGAAAGTCATTTGCAAATAAGTGCATACTTTTATGATTGTTATAAATTTAAAGGAACAAAATTATGAAATAGATTTATTTTAGCCTAAATCATTTTACAAAAGTACTTTCATTAAAGAAACTTTAAAATAGATTTATACTAGATAGCTTGATTTCTTTTTATTGTAATTAGTTTCAAATGTCATCCTTAAGATACATTTGATATGACTTTTACATACGGAGTTTTTTCATTTCTATATGGAGGTGTTTTAAAGAGAACAATAGTGTGGTGTCATTTCCTTCAGACAACAGTCACTTCCTGTATTTCAAGCATAGATCTGAGGACTGGAGTCACAATCACAAGTTAGGATAACAGTAGGAGGTTCCCACTTTGTGTAACAACGTACACATAAAAAGAGCGCAGTACCTTTCCCCCAGAGAGGAACAAAAAGCTCTAGAAATACAGGGTGGATCACTGGGAATCATTTCTATGGTAGGACATTAGAATTGAGTTTTGAATGTTTAAAATGAGTGCAGAGAGAGTTACAGGTAAAGGGAGAGGAGACATAACTCTGAAGGGTCTGTGTGGTTGGATCATGGTGACAGGCAAAAGTGGGAAGAGGAGCTTAAAATTAGTCAATGGCTGTCCCTAGTAGCTCAGCAGGTTAAAACATAACACTAAGAAGCTAGAGCCACTTCAGCATGAGTTCAATCCCCACCCTGGAGGTGACCCACATGGCATGGCAGACCTCTCCAGACCTGCCCACTTCTCCCCTCAGCACTGTACTTCATCAGTCGGCCTGTTCTACTGCCCACTCTGTCTCTGGTGAATCCTCTCACCACCCCTGAACCTCTGGCCTGTACCCCAGTTCTGTATTCATAAATAAATAAATCTTAAAAAAAAATAGCCAAATGCCTGGCAAGTCATTAAAAGGAACCCGACCTTCTTTAGTAGGATGCAAGAAACACCAGTAAGATTGGGGTGGCATGCCCCTGGTGATTGGTAGAAGCATTTTCTCTGGCAGAGTAATAGAGAGAGTCTGAGAGGCTAGATTAAAGAGAGACTAACTCAACTTCAAAAATGAGAGATGATCACTGCTTGACTTAGGAAACAACTAGGAACTTGCAAAGAAATGACTTACTTCAGGATATATTTGTGTGCCACTTCAGTAGTGCCTGAGACTATTATGATTGAAATGGGACAGTAACTAAGGACTCAAGAAAATCTGAATCTTTTCTATTTGAGCACCTAAGTTAGATGGTGACTTCAATAAGCAGGTGAAGAAGACTAATTAAGTGATGAAGATGTGGAAGGCAGAGGAAACCAGTGTTTAGCAAGTTTTATTTAAGATGACTCTGTGATATGCAGTGGTCCCACAGGTCCCAGAACTGCTCCCCAGTGGTACAGGCATGAGGCATAAAAAGGGACAATAAAAATAAATCTGACATCCTCAGCTTTGAGCACCAGGGCAATGGCGACTTCCTCACACTGCAAGCAGTCTGTCCATTCCCCATATATTCATCAGGTCTGTGTACCATAAGGTTGTCATTTGACAGAATTTAAAACTTTAATTTCTTCTCATCCTCTAATCCCACCACATTAAAAATTTTTTATGTGGAATTCAAAGGAGTGATAGATCCTTGCATCCCAGTCTTAAATCCCCAGAGACACTAAATTAGTATTCTTAGTTATAGACATATAAGTTGACCAAGGACAGGTTGGTGTAGTTACTGAAGTGTTGGATTGGAGGAAGGATCTCAGAAATGTCAAGATATACTCAAGAGAGCCTAGCACTTGTTCTGAGAAAGAGGAAAACTAGAGAAGAAAAGAGGTAGAGGTAGGGGAGTTTTTGAGAGGTTGATGAGGTCCAAGGTGCTGAGCAGGGGGTATAATGGGAATTCCATACAAGTCTCCATGTATGTTTATGATGTGATTTACTTTAGTAAGATGCCTGTTTCAGATGCCTCCATCTCAAGACTGACAAGAAATTTCTGTGTAGTAATCATATTATACTATGTTGAGATGCTCAAAATGTACTTACTATGTGTTTCTCTAATCCCCCCTACCCCGAATGGCCTGACCCCACCTCAGAGTGCCTACCGAGTCTTCACCAGTAGCACCTGCTTAAAGCACATGATTCTGAAAGTCCGGAGGGATGCACGGAATTTTGAACGCTACCAGCACAACCGGGACTTGGTGAATTTCATCAATATGTTTGCAGATACGAGGCTAGAATTGCCCCGGGGCTGGGAGATCAAAACAGACCAGCAAGGAAAGGTGAGTAATATACTGTGGATCTCTCACCCACAGAAACAGAAATGAGGCATTTCCCTAGAGGAGAAGAATCAGGAGGAAGTGAGAGTAGAGTTGGTATCTCAAAGATGTGCTATTGGCCACCAAGAAAAAGAGGTGGTAAGTGTCCACAACAGGGTTTCTGTCCCATGTATCGTAGAATGTTTAGCAGTATCCCTGGCCTCTGCTCACTGCTACCAATAGCACTCCTACTAAGTATGACCTTTCTGTAGCCCTTAGAGGAAAGTGAATAAATCATGCCCAGTGGAGAACTACAGTTAAAGCAGTGCAAAACCTGGGGAACAGATCAATGTGTGCTCTCCTTTGTCCTCATGATTGCAAGACACCCCTCAGGCTCAGGGAGCAACAGCAGGGCTTATTAACAAAGGGGTAATCAGGCAAAAGAAAAGAGCTTCTAAGGTCACAGTGGCCAGACGTCCTACCCTAGAGTGTCCATGGCAAACCAAAGGCTATTTATTGCAAGTTGCAATGTCTCTTCAACAAAAGCCTGGAGGCACAGAGGTAAATGGTCAACCAGGTTCCAAGGACCTCAGTAGCTGGAGATCACAGGTTGTGTGCTGAGATGGCACTATAACCACCAGCCACACCACCCAAAGGCCAAACTGACCAGAGCCAGATGTGAGACCAGAGTGTATTAAAGGCAATAGCATCAGGAGGTGGTGCTGGAGGATCAGTAACAGTGGATAGCTCTCAGAGAGCTGGACATGGGGCAATAGTGCCAGTCACAGACAGGGCAGTAGTGCCAGTCACAGGGCAGAAGTACTGGTCAGCAGGCAATGGTGCCAAAGAATAGGGACCAGTGTTACAGCCTGATGAGAGCTGTTGGCATATATACAACAGACAGTTCTTTTAAAGACACCAGGCACAGGCCCATCGTGTCATTTGATAGGCAATGTCAGGAGCAGAGCCAGAGACAAGACTGGTGAGGCTCTAGCTTGAAGCAGAGATCAGATTCAAAGGCCTAGGTCCTAATCTGTCTCCCAAATGAATTTTTCTGTGACGGTCTTTCCAAGAGAAGGTCCAGATGAGTCTGATGACCTCTCAAATCTCAGCTTGCATTCCCTCCAGGTTTCTTTCTTTCAAGCCTGATTGGTCCATTTAGGATTCCAGCTGTTTGACAGTACAGGTCAAGCTTGAATCTGATCAGCCTCTTTATAATGGACCACACACAATGGTCACATTATAGACACTTATGGGCACTCATAACTTTGTCTTTTTATAATGCCTTTTATTCAAAAGTGATACCTAGGCCTACTGTCCAGACCTGAACTATGCTGAGGTCAGGCAGGCAATTTCTGTGATCACCATTGTCAAAACAGGCCACGATGGCCTGGGGAATACCAGTGCAGTCCTAGGCCATGTTGCCATCAGTTTGGAGCTTGCAAACAATTCTGTTCAATGACAGTGCTTTGTTTTTGCCTCCATAGACAGCTAACTCCATCCATGAGATAATAATTTAAAGGAGAATAGTATTTTTGATAACTTGTGATTTCCCTAAGACTTCACTTCCCATTAAAACAACCTGGTAAATAAGCACAGGCTGTATTTAACCAAAATTGATGTGACATTAATTGAAACTGATCTTTCTCAGTGCTGCTTTGGAAATATAACTCAAGGTGTTTTTTTCTCTATTACCATCAATCATCTCAAAATATTTATAGGACAGGTCAAACACTTTACTAAAGAGTTGTCCCTGTGTAATATTTTATGAGCTGTGGTAGAGAATACTTCTTAGCTAAAGTATTGTCTCTCAGAAGGAATCATCATTATTCAACTCCTTTTCTCTATGATTGTAATCCTCAAAAATCTTTTAAGTGCTCTGATGGGTTTCATTGTCTCTGGGACTCATAAACCCCTCTCCCCTAAAACACCTTAGCATCAGCATCCAGACTGGTGTATATACAGAACTAACGTGTTCACTAATACAAATCCCTTGGTATAAATGAAGCACTATGGCAGCACATCTGCAGTGGGGAGTGTTGGAGGGAAATGTCTTATGTATCAGAAAAGTCCCTATAGTCAGAATCTGTCCCCCTGTCTCTACTGGGAGAATGTATTGCTTTATACTGGGGGACTTTATGATAAATACAGAGTGAGAGATAAAGCCTGAGCAGGAACAGAATGTTAAAGGACATCTTACCAGACTGGAGCACCCTGCCTCATCTCAGCACTGCAGCACCTCAGTTGGCACATTACATTCATTGCTTCACCACAATGCCAAGGGGGCAACACATGAATCAAGCAACAGAAAGACAGTGTTTATTATGCCAGTGACACATCCTATTGCAGATAGCTTGCTTAACCTTGGATTTCCATGACTGCAGCTCTCACACCAGGTACAAACAGCAGGGAGCCCAGGAAGCATCCAAATGCCATCAGCCCAGGTTGTCAATAGTACTCATCGTGTCTTGGCCAGCATACTAGTAGAAAGCATAACCACTGAAACATGCACCATCCCTTTAGTTGTTTTGGAATGCTCATTAGGGAAGTTTTGGTAAGAGATTTCCCCCTAATTCTGTTTAGTATTATGGTTTCAAATTCAAGAAAGAAAAAAAATATAAATCTGAATGAGGAAACATGAGTACTTTTAGTTATGACACAAACGAGCTACATGAGTACTTACACACATGTGCACAGTATTCGCTCTGATTGCCTGTTTACTGAGCATGCATACACAGACTCACAGGTGGCAAACAAAATTTCTGAGAGGTATACAATGTACTGAGTTACTGAGGGGAAGTAACCTTAAATTTCAATGCTCTATCACAATGAAGAACAATGGAGGAAAAACAGGAGTATGAAGACATGAATACAAGGACTGACCATTCTCATTCAAAGTGTGTGAACCTGGGGAAAATCATTTTACGTTTATGAGCCTCCCTTTGCTTATCAAAAAGTATCAGTAATGCTACTACTGCCTTTGTTTTTAAACAAAGGTAAAGAGTAAACAAACTAATGTGGAAATTCATGACAATATCATAGTATCTGCTATTCTTTCACATTATGTTAAAGGAAATATTCACAAAAAAAGGGGGGGAGGAGGGTCAAAAATGACAACTTGGGAAAATCAAAGTGTACCAAATTGTTAAAACCAATTGATAATGGGGTGGAGATAGGCTTTGAAAAATGTTTTTGCACTATATTAAGAATCTCAACCATACCTGGAAAAAACATGCCCCATAGGAGACAGGGATCATGGAATATCACCCACTGAAAAATGGTGAAACAGTAGTTCACTATGCAAAATTCAGCTTCATAGATGGATGGAGCTTGTTCCAGAATACTAGATTGTCTTCTTATATCTCATTCTGGCTAATCTACTTCTTGTTTTATCAGCATAGAGGCAAAAACCTTCACTTTTACTCTGCACTATGGTAGGAATAAAAAGGCTGGGACTGAGTGGTTTAGAATCTTTCAATGTATAGTTGCCATCACAGAGAACAAAGATAAGGTGTCTGAGAGCAGAGGCACATAGGACTAGAACAAAGAATACAATGGTTTCTTACCTTCTCACTAAGGCTTCCTGTAACCACAAAATGTAATGCCACAACTTTTACCAAGATCCCTGAACCCATGTGTTCCACTCTATAATTTGTTTGATGTATTCTTTTGTCCACATAATAGTGAAATCACAAAGCCTTCAAGACAAAGACTAATGAAGGATGGTAAAAGCAAGTACAATAAAGCTACTCCCATCAGGTTTTCAACAGAAACTCAAAAAGCAAACAGAGAATAAGTGATGTTGTAAAAAAAAAAATCAAATATAAAACAGATGAACTAACAACGCTATAAAGAGAAAGATGTTCTTTCAAGTATCAGTAATAAAGAAAATCCTCCCCAGACAAACAGAAGTGGAAGGAATTTATACCTTTTAGTTATGAGGAAGATATAACATTCATCAGTACTTCAATATTTTGCACCAAATGAAGTATCAAATAAATAAAGCAACCATTAACAAATACAAAAGCAGACATTGACAGTAACACCATATTAGTAGACAACTACAACACCACAATTATATCAATGGACAGATAAACCAGACAGAAAATTCACAAGGAAACACTTGTCTGGAGTTAAGAGTTATTTCACATTTTTTATGAGATATAAAACTGAGTACACCTTTTTCCTTAGGTACACATGAAACATGCTAGATTGGAGACCACATGCTGAGACATAAAACAAGGGTCAATAAATTTGTAATTTTAATATTAAATTTTAATTTCATAATTTTAACTTCATAATTTTAATAAATTCATAATTTCATATCAAGAATCATTGCTAATCATAATGGTAACAAACTATAAATAACCACAAAAAGAAAATGGGAAGAACCTCGAATATATGGAAACCAAGCAACATGCTACCAACTGATTATTGGGCTTAAAAAATAATAAAAAATACACAGAAATACATTAAAATGAAGATGTGAGCAACCAAATCCTATGAGTCACAGCAAAAGCAACATTCAGAAAGAATTATACAGCAATGCAGGTCTACATCAAGAAACAAGAAAGATCTCAAAAAACAATGAAACCCAACTTATTCAGGGACTAGAAAAAGAAAGACAAAAACAATATCCAATTAAAGAAGGAAATAATGAACAATTGGACTGGAAATAAATGAAAAGAAACAAAAATTTCAAATGTCAGTAAAACCAAATGTTGGGCCTTTTAAAATATAAATAAAGAGACAACATCTAGTTAGACTCACTAATAAAAAAAAAGGAGAAAAATATAATGAGCAGAATGAGATATAACAGAAAATTGATAGCAGACAACTCAAATATACAGAAGATTAACCAAGACTATTATGCCCATCATACTATGACCATCATTATTCCCTTAAACTATACCAAATTGTAAACAAGTACAATAAAAGATACAAAAATATTTTTAAAAGAAACATCATGCTCATTTAATGGAAATAATGTTTCGATATGGTCTTTTTTTTTTTACATTATTCTTCATTTTATACATTTTTTCATCTCAGTGTAATCCCCATGGACTTCCCATTACCATGTAGGATTCTGTGCTCTCAATATGGTCAATTTTAATAGTGTCATTTAGAAATCATTGTATTTCAATGTGATTTATATGGAATTATATATATCATTATGTACATGTACATGTGTCACTCTAAGTTTTGATAAAGTGCTCCATTTAAATAAGTGCTAGCAAATATTTCAATGATGATTGTCTCTCAGCCTTTGGCTAAGATCAAGTGCAAATCTTTCAATTAACATACAGACATTGAAAAATGAGTTTCAAGAAAATGGAGATAGAAAGAACATACCTAGACAAGATAAAGACTATAACAAACCCACAACTGACATCTCACTCAGTGAAAATCTAAAAGCTTTTCCTCTATGAATAGGAGTAAGACAAATTTGTATACCTTGCCACTGCTTATCAACATAGTATTTGCAGTACTAGCAATTAGACAAGGGAAAGATATGAAAGAAATCCAAACTGGGAGAGAAAAACTGTCAGTACTTGTAGATAAAATGATAATGTACATAGAAAAGCATAAAGACTCCTCTAAAAAATAACTAGAGACAAGGGCCCTCCCTGGTGGTACAGTGGGTTAAAGAAGCTAAAGCCACTTCTGCACAAGTTCAGTCCCTACCACGAGGTGACCCACCTGCCATGGCAGACCTCTCCTGACCACCCTCTGCTCCTCTCAGCAGTGTACTTCATTGATCTGCCTCTTCTGCTCCCACACTGCCTCTGGTGAATCCTCTCACTTCCCCTTCTGACCTGTTCCCCAGTTATGTGTGCATAAATAAATAAATATCTTATAAAATAATGACTAGAGACAAAAGAGCACAAAGAAGTGACAGACTGCAAAATTAATACACAAAAATCTGCTTCATTGCTATACACAAACAACAAAGTATATGAGAGAAAAAATTTTAAAAATTGGCCCATTTTTAATAAAAAATTAATATCTAGAAATAAATTTAACAAAGAAATGAAAGAACTGTATAATAAAAATTATAAGACTATAAGTTGTAGAAGACACAGAGAAATGGGAAGATATTCCCTGCTCATAAATTTGAAGAATAAGCATTAAAGTTGTCATCTCATTCAAAGCAAAATACAGATTCAGTGAGATACCTAACAAAGTATCAGTGGCATTCTTCAACAAAAGAGTGAACATTAGTGACATTATGGAACCACAGACATGAATAACCAAAGCAATCCTGTCAAAAAAAGAATGGACACATCAAACTCCAAGACTTCAGACTATGCCATAAAGCTGTAGTTATCAGAATATTATCGTACTAGAATGAAAACAGTCATACAAACCAGTGAAATGGAATGAAAAGACCTGGGCCCACGTTTATATGGATAGTTACTCTATGACAAAGCTGCAAAGAATACACAATGGGGAAATAAAGTCTCTTAAATAAATGGTGTTAGTAAAACTGGACAGTCATATGCAAAAGAATGAAACTAGAGGACCATTTCACACTATACACAGAAATTAACTCAAAATGAATAAAAGACTTGGATTTAAGACTTGAAACTGTAAAATACATAGAAGAAAACTTAGGCAAAACACTACACACATCATTGACTTCACAAATACCTTGATTTCTCAACTCCAGAAGCAAGAAAAGTAAAAACAAAAATGAGCAAATGAGATAACCTCAAACTCAAACGTTTTCACACAGAAAAGCAAATTATCATGAAACTTAAGACATTGTAGATTGGGAGAAGATGGACATATGTCATACATTTCACAAGGGGCTAATATTCAAGACCTACAAAGAACTCATACAACTCAACAAAAAGAAAACTATTCCAATCAATATATAGGGAGGAGAGCTGAATATATAAATTCCTCCAAAGAAAATATACCAATAGCTAGTAGACACATTAAAAAGTAGTATTCATCATTACCTATTTTCAGAGAAATGTAAATCAACAGCACTAAGAGATACTATCTAACGTCCAAACACTAATTCTAAGGGATATATGCACTCTGATTTTCATTGTAGCACTATTGACAATAGTTAAGGAAACAACTTAACTGTCCAATGACAGATGACTAGATAAAGAAGAGTGATATACATAAGCATAGAAGACTACTCAGCTATAACAAGAGATAAAATGAAACTGAAATTTGCAACAAAATGGAAGGACTGAAGGAAATTGTGCTAACTAAAATAACTCAGCAGGTAAAAGAAAATACCCAGTTATTTCACTCATGTGGAATATCAAGAAAGAAAACAAGGGCTATAGAAAAGTAAATCAAAACCAGGCCTAATAATATGACAGTCTACATTCAGGTTACCTAATTAGAGGCTTGGGGATGAGAACAAAGATGATAGGGGTCCCAAGGACAATTCTGGGTGCTTTAGTGTTGGGTATGGTATGATAACTTATTTGTGAAGAGGCATAAATTTATTCCTCTCTAAAGCACATGCAATGTTGTAAACCAATGTTATCTTAATAAAAATTAATACAAAATAAAAGCAAGGCGAGGAATAAATGTGACTGGACCCTACTGATTTCCCTATTGACTTCATTTCATTCAGTGTGCTTTTTTTTTTTTTTTACTGGTCTGTCTACAGTCTTTCTTTGTGGACCACAACAGTCGAGCTACTACTTTCATTGACCCCAGAATACCTCTTCAGAATGGCCGTCTTCCCAGTCATTTGACACATCGACAGCACCTCCAGAGGCTCCGAAGCTATAGCGCTGGAGAGGTAACACCGCCATCTTCCCCTGCTTCATCATTCACAAGTGTATAGGCCCTGCCTCTTGTGCAGTCAGATCTATTTCCTAGACACTGGACTTAATGTTGCTTGGTCTTTAATGGGTTCAGTTCGATCCATATGGCTTTGTACAGGAATAAATGGTAATGGGATCCCCACTTAACTCATTATACCATCTTCAGATAAACTTCCTCTGCCTTTCCTTTTGTCCTACACAGATGTCCTACAAAGTATCAGTCTAGTTGAAAGAAAATTGAAAATGCAGTGTCAGGATACCTATACTACTGGAGCTGAAACTATTTATTTGTTTACATCATTCTTCATTTTGTGCATTTTTTCATCTCAATTGTAATCTCCATGGACTTCCCGCCATCAATTCACCCATGTGCCATCACATTCCAGTGCACTCTTTCCACCCCAGTCCCCATCCCATCCCCTCTTCCATTCCCATACAATATCTCTGATTTATAGTTGTTTGTTGTTTTCAGTTTTACTATTACATTTGTTTGTCTCTCTCTCTCATTTTTCCCTTGATCCCTTGTGCTCCTGCTATGAGTGAAGCCATCCAGTATTTTTCTTTATCTTTCTGGCTTATTTCTCTAAGCATGATGCCTTCCAACTTCATCCATGTTGCTGCAAAAGGCATGAGTTAATCTTTTTGCTTGCTAAGTAATATTCCATTATGTATATGTACCACATCTTCTTAATCTAGTCCTCTATTTTGGGACATTTGGGTTGATTCCACATCCTCCCTGTTGTAAATAGACCAGCAATAAACATGAGGGGGTGAGGTCTTTTTGATTCAATGGTTTTGTGTCCTTTGGGTAGATACCTAGGAGTAGAATTGCTGGGCCATATGGAAGCTCTATTTTTAGCCTTTTGAGAAACCTCCAAACAGTTTTCAATATGGAAAGCTAATTTTTGACAAAGGAGCAAAGAATATGCAATGGAACAAAGAAAGTTTTTACAGCAAACGATGCCAGGAAAACTGGACTGCTACATGCAAAAAAAAATGAAGTTAGACTACAACTCACACTATGCACAAAAAACAACTCGAAATGGATTAAACAACTAGACATAAGACTCAAAACCATAAAATATCTAGGAAAAAAAAGTAGGTAAAACACTACATGACATACACCTCAATATCTTTAAGATACATCACCCAAAACAAAGATAGTGAAGGAAATGATAAACAGCTGGGACTACGTCAAGTTAAAGAGCTTCTGCACAACAAGAGAGACACTACAAAAAAAACAAAGAGACACCCCACTGACTGGGAGAAAATATTTACACACAGTACTAATGACAAAGGACTGATTATACAAAGGTATACAAAGAGCTGATTAAATTCAACAAAAAAATAAAATTAAAAACCCCATCAAAAAAATGCTACAAAGATATTTCTCCAAAGAAGAAATGCAGATGATCAACAGACATATGAAAAAAAATGCTCAACATCACTTGTAATAAGGGAGATGCAAATTAAAAGCACAATAAGATACCATCTCACACCAGTGAGAATGGCACATCTTAAAAAAACAACTAGCAACAACAAATGTTGGTGAGGATGTGAGATAAAGGAACTCTCCTGCACTGCTGGTGAGAATGCAAGCTGATACAACCACTATGGAAAGCTGAAACTATTCTTAAGGCATACTGGTTAAATGTGAACTGCTATGCAGTGCATAATTGACTAGACTTCTAAATCTTCATAGATCCTGGAAAGTTTTCAGTGATATGTGAATAGACTAAAAACTGGGGTAATCAGCCTCATTAACCCCCTGTTCCCATCCTATCTTGTACACTCCTGGTTTTATATATTCTGTCACCACTATGGTCACCTTCTGTTGTATCATGAATGGCTGTTACCTTTCTTAAGCATTGCATTCATTGCCGTTATGACTACTTTTTTACATCCCATACTCTTTCCTCCTTTTTCAAATCAAAACTCAAAAACACAGCTCTTTTCTTTCAGCCAGTTCCTAACAATATGAGCAAATTATTTTTATGTTCTGATTGACACTTCCCAAGTATCCTTATCTTCTTTTCTAATATGAAGAAATATGGCAACAAGAACACATTAAGCAGTTTTATACCTGCATTACAATGAGAAAAAAGTGGACAAAGTAGTGTAAGAAGAAAATAAATATATGTGTGACCCCCCACAGAGAGTTACATTGGACATTTCAGAAGAAAACAGGAAAATAATCTTCCTACCTAACAAACTCCAGAGAGAAAACAAAGAAAGAGCCTATTGCTCTATTGCTGGTATATTGCCACGAGTTTTACTGAAATCCTAGTGTATAAAAAGAAACTCTACTCCTTTATCAAGAGGATGATCCATATATATTGAGAGAAATAATATTTCAACCCAGGTTACTTGTGTTTTAATACCAGTGTGGTAAAAAGGATTTTTTCATTCATTGGGTCATCTTAGGTGTGATTGTTTTAGAATAAAATCATGAGCATATAACTGTTTGTTTCTGTGTATGTGACCATACAGAGAAGGACTTACACACATTCCTGAATATATGTGAGTGTGAGAACCAGACATGTAGGGACAGAGACATTTCATAGACCACAGAAAACAGTGTCCCAACTTCCCAGGTCAACATACATAGTCCCCCTTCTTTTGTGGCACCTTTCAAACACTTCAGAAAGTACATTTGCTATCTTGGAATAGCAAATAAATGCAAAAGTCTGTATCAACTGTAAATATGCCATTTTCATTTATCCATGTTCTTTAATATTAAGGAATTTTAATATTTATTTAGATCAACTATACATAATAAAAGAATCTGAGTACTTCAGATAGATTCGCTGTTAATAAAATATAACAGCTAATTATTCAAATGTAAATTGAATCCATAGATATAGATATCTTCCATTTAAAAGAAATGAATCTGAAAATATATTTTTAAAAAGGTTAAAGGATTTTTATACTATATTAAGAAACCACAAAATAAAAAAGGGACCAATAAAAGTGTATCTTAGAAGTCTTTTCAAGAAACTTTATAACCAACAGCCACTTAGACTGGCTTATTCACTTAAGGATCATTGGAGATGACTCGTGTTCTAGGTCTTAAAATCAAACTTGTTCCCCGACCTCCTTGGTGGCGCAGTGGGTTAAAGCACAGCAATAAGAAGCTATAGCTACTTCCACATGAGTTCTATCCCCACCTGCCCCAGAGGTGATCTCTCCTGACAGACCCGCTGCTCCCCTCAGCTGTATAGTTCTTCAGTCGGTCTGTTCTGTGGTCTGTTCTGTCTCTGGTGAATCCTCTCATGGCCCCTGCACCTCTAGCCAGTATCTCAATTCTGTATAAACAAATAAATCTTAAAAAAAAAATCAAACTTGTTCCACCCAATCCAAGACCCTGAATTTATCCAAATTGTAGAAACATTTTGTTAAAGCTATTTTTTTGAAGATTTATTTATTTATTCATTCAGAATTGGGGTACAGGCCAGAGATGCGGAGGGTGAGAGAATTCACCAGGGACAGAGTGGGGTGAAAAACAGGCAGATCTACGAAGTACACTGCTGAGGGGAGAAGCAGGCGGGTCAGGAGAGGTCTGCCTCGCCATGGGGGTCTCCTCCGGGGCAGGTGGGGATCAAACTCATGCAGAAGTGGCTTAAGCTTCTTAGTGCAGTGCTTTAACCCACTGCACCACCAGGGAGGGCCCTCAAATTGTAGAAACATTTTTTTACCACCCATCCACCAAAATACCTTCCATTCAGATAACAACAGCTTTAATTGCTGACTCAACCTTCTCAAATTTTAAAAATGCTTATATCGCTTCATCATTAGGAGTACCAGGAATTTCAAATATCACACATTTTCCATATTTGCCATGTTTTTGCACATTCTTCATTGCTTTCAACTTCCAAATCTTCATCTACCTCTCCTGCCACCAACCATGTTCCTTAGGACTACTTTATTAGGACACCTAAGTATTTCAGTTAATGGATTTGAATCTGACTTCTTGGATGCATCTGGAAACACTGGTGGTGGGAAAGATCCACATTTCTCTGTGGCATCACCCACAATAATTTTGCCTTCTCTCTTGCTTGTCTTTTCTACTGGTAACTCTGTTCAGTCCTTGTTCATGCTTTCCAAGATCCTGGCCTTTCCAGAAGCCATATTTCTGCATGATTTTATGTGCAACTGTGCCACCCATGTTGGCATGGAAGGAGTTGCCCAGCCCAGTGGGAGATCTGATTCTGTCTGGTTCCTCATATACAGTGAGAGAGATAGCAGCCTTGGAAGACTGTGAGTGAGGTCTTTAATCCTCTTCATAAGGAAAATCTTGGGGTAACTCTTCATCTTTCTGTACAAAAGAAGTAGAAAGTACAATGGCAGCTCTGCCCATACTTTTTTTTTTTCTCCTATCTCATTCAAAATCTGCATCTTCATCAGAATTTTTATCTCGTCATCTTGAAAACCTACTAGCTTCAAGTCTGTCTTGTGACTCTTTTCTCTCTCTTCTACTTATTTTTTTTCTCTTTCTAGCTCCCACTGTCTGTCATTCCTTTCTTTGGCACTTCACTCCTTTCTCATAATCATTAGGAAACATCGGATCATATTCATCAGCTAAGGGAATCAAAACTTTTCTTGCAGAAAATCCACAGGGAAAAGGATCTTTGAAGCCAGCTGCTGTATGTGGTGGGGTGTCCACAAACCACCAGTCATCTGAAGAGCCGCCTCTCTTTAGGTGGATGGACTGGGGCAAGGACTGTATTTTGTTTTGTCCTCTGGCTTTGTGCATGAATGAGAGCTGCCTTCTTCATCTAGAACTGAGATTATAGAAATTTGAAATTTTGGGGACAACCCTTTGTTTATGAGTCACTGGTCTCTACTCCCAGGTCATCATACTGTGACATGTTTTCAGTTTACTGCCCACCCGCCCTGTCTACTCTCCCATGGGCAGTGTCTGCACACCCGGCCAAGGTGATGTGGAACCTGAGGGTGGACACATGGCATAGACACTTGGGCCAGTCCCACAACCAGCTGAAAATATAAATATTCTAAAACCTTTCTTTTGAAAGAACAAGAACATCAATATGATTCAGTAGTCCAAGCACATTACATTGAATATCATATTAATGACAAAATGTCACCAGTATTAGCCAAGAAAGGCTCTGATACAAAATGGCAAAAGGGCATTAATGCGCATCAGTTATCTTTATATTTCCTATTTTACCCATTCTCTAGTTGACTCTATTCATAAAGTTTTCAAAACTCTCCCATCCCTCTATTCACCCTCCCTTCTGGTAGCTTTGCATTGTCACATGGGAAACCAAGGAAAGCAACAGAGAGAAAACCTGGGAGGCAGAAGATATATTATCCAGAGATATTACACCAGATATAACAATGACCGAGTTTCTATGGAAACATATCTGGTTTTTTTTTCCTGTGGCAACATGTAACCTAAGTCTGTTTATTACATTTGAAGCCAGAGCAAAAATGTACACACAGTTAAGTAACAAGATAAATTATAATATGAGTGGGTGTCAAGAGAGTTGTTAAAACAAGTGCCACAGAAACTTAAAAGAAACTTAAGGCAAGGGATTTTTTTTTAAAACAAGTCACCAAAAATAACCACAAAACAAAATAACTCTAAATACTTCAAAATGCTCCTAGGTGGTAACACTACTTTGGCTGAGAATCATACTTTACAGCTCATAAACTAAAATGTCAAGAATTTAAGTCACACATGGAAGGTAAGTCAGATTTCCTAACTCCTAGCCCAGTGTAAACTAGTATTTTTAAAGGAAGACAACAGCTAAAGACAATAAGAGGAAGAAGGGCTGTGGCTAACAGATTTGAGAGAGAAAGGCCCTGTAAGAGTCACTACCACAAACCATATGTAAGGTAAGAAAGTTCTAAGTCATGAGGCAAAGAGACAGCCAAGAACACCAGTTAAAAGAAGACTCCAGGAAGCTGACATCAGACTTGTCTGAAGAAACACCATGGGCAAGAAGAGAAAGGAGTGACATATTAAACTACAAGACAACAAATGCCAACTAAGAATACATCACCTTTTGAAGCTCTTCTTCCATTATGAAGAAAAAGTAAAGGCCATTTTAGACAAACAGAAACTCTAGAAATTCATTACATCTACTCCCCGAGTACAAGAAAAAAAAAAGTAAACCATGAAAAGAAAGGAAGGAACCCTACCATTGCAAGAATATTGAAATCTACACTACTAGAAGACAGTTGGATTAAGTAGATTAAAGAATAAATTAAATACTTTGAGTTGAATGACAATGAAGACACCACTTTCCATAATTTATGGGATGCAACAAAAGCAGTAATAAAGTACATAATAATGCAGTCTTACTTCAAAAACAAGAAATCAAAGAAAAAACCTAATCACCTATATCACAGGACTAGAAAAGAAATAACCAAAAAGCAGAAGAAAGAAAATAATAAAAATCAAAGTACAGCTCTCTCTCTCGCTGGGGAAGGAGCTCTCCCGACATCGTGACTCAGTGTGTTCAGTCAGCCTAGCCTTAAGGATCATAAAGATTTGGAATCAGCTAAAGTACATGATTAAGACTAGCATGAAATACACTTGGGCATACAACCACCTAATGGCAATTCATGATATAATAGAAAGACCTTGTGAACCCAAGTGGCATTTGGGTATCTGAGACAGAAGGTCAACACTTTCCTCTGAGCCATCCCTTGAAACAATGTGGAGAATGTGGCCTAGACACATTCTTGATGGTGGGGGGGGGGACTTCCGGAAGATGGCGAATAAAGATGCCAAGATCACCGCGTCCAAGCCTGCATAGGAATTGAGGACTGAAAACGGACTATAGACTCACTTACTACAAGTTTCAACACAAAACACCCTGGACTCACTAGAAGGTAGATAACTGAGAGGGAATCTGGGATTGGGGAGTTCCCAGAAGGGAACTCTGGGGAAAACCCAGGCCCCTGGAAGTTCCTCGGGCTGCAGGGACGGCTTTGCCCCACGCTGAACCCTGGAGGTAAAGCTGGACAGCTCAGCTCAGTGAGTGGAGCCCAGGCTGCAGAAAGACTGCAAATCTGATCCTCAAAAACTGGGTGAGGGAAAAACCGCTGAAACTGCAGATCCAATCAGGAGCACCTGGGCACCACGCAAAGCCCCTGATCAGCTCGACCAGCTCGGGAACCGGCAAGATAGC
>NW_004567106.1:544569-548302 GCF_000260355.1 Condylura cristata | reverse complement strand
AGTCACTACCACAAACCATATGTAAGGTAAGAAAGTTCTAAGTCATGAGGCAAAGAGACAGCCAAGAACACCAGTTAAAAGAAGACTCCAGGAAGTTGAGAGGTATGGAGAAAGGGGTTCAAGGGACTTGAGTGAGTAGATGGGAATCCCCAGCTCTGGCTTCTCCACAGAATTGCTGTGTACCATTGTGCTATATTTTCCTTTCTGGGACCTTAGTTTTCTCATCTTCATACAGAAACAAGAGGACTAGATGGCCACTAAAGTCTCTTTCAATCTATGAAGTTGGAGCAATGGTCCCATTAAATACACATAGTTAATGAGCATAGCATCAGACAGTACAGCCAGCCCATTCTTACCCAACACTGGACTCCTCTAGTCAGCAATTTTATTGATTCTTCCAATTTAACATTCTCTTTGCTTCTTTCTTGGGTGTCAAAGCTACATCGACATCTAAAAGTTCTCCTTGACCTGGCTTATTCATTCTCCTTTCCCCCCTTTTTATTACTTTCAAAAATCTCTCACACACCTGAATATGTGTGTGTGTGTGTGTGTGTGTTAGATTAATTTCCATAATCCACAGTCTTTCTATGTAAAATGTCATGAGCAACGGGAATTTTGCTACTGATGTTTCTTAGGCCCCAAGCTTAGGAATCACTATTTTTGTTTACCTTTATGAGCCATTCTCTTCAGTGTTTCTCAGTAACTTTTTTTTTTTAATCAGTTGTAGAAAGGACAACATTAAATTAGTTTCTGTATTCAAAATCTTAAATAGTAAAAATTTCCCTCAAAACCATTAATAGTTTGTTTATAGAGACACTGTTATATATCTTTTTGTGTCAATTCTTGTCTCATCTGAAAAGTTCAGGAAGTTTCCTGAAAGCAGTTATCAGAAATACAGGATTTTATGCACAAAAAGATAATTATTTGATGTTTTGAAATATATTTTAATACAGTTATATCTATTCTAATACTGTGATATATCTAACTACCATATATTTAAGGACAAATAGAACAGACATTACCTCTCCCCAGAGTGGCAAAATGGAATTGGATAGAAAAATGGCAAGAATATATAGGGATATATTGGATCCCATTTTTCTGTCTGTAAAGAAATTACTAGCAGGGAAACTTGTCTTGTTTATACTGTATTAAGCACTATAAATAAGCATAAAAATATAGAACACATAATTTGCATTTCTTATACCACCTTGTCTTGTTCAAATTATTGAAATCATTTGTCATAAAAAAAATTCTGGAAGGCTATACATAAAGAAACTCAACAATAATCACCTAGGAAAAGGTCAAGAATCAGTCAGGGAAAAGAAAGTGACTTTTTACCTTAATATCAGAGGTCACTGTGAATCATTCTTTGCTATTTATGAGTTTCTTTGGTTACTCAAAAGTCATTTCATTGGCTCTGAAAACACAAAAAGTTAACATTCAGGATTCAGGAAATTGACCTCTGGAGAAGGTGATTTCTATATTGCTATTTAAATCTGGTGATGTTCTTCTTCATTAAATGATACCATATGTGAATACAGATTTATTTAGAGGTACTTAATTTTAGAAACCCTGTCAAAACAAGATTTAAGTAATAAATAATGTACAATGAATATAGAAAACACAGATACTGATAAAACATATGTTAATGGTGAAGTAGTCTAGCCCCATATTTAAAGGTTCTTATACACAGAAGTAAAAATTGCATCATGTCCTTGTTTCAAACATAGATATCTCTCAAATATAAATCTCAATTCAAACATGGATCTCTTTTGTTTTCTTAATTAATCCTGAAAACTTTGTGAATGATCTATTTTTACAGTACTGAAGGAATCTAGATATGAATGTAGATTCATAATTTGAGTCTCTTCTTTACACTTAACTTTTTATCATCATATCTTTGGCCTTTTAAAGAAGAGTATTTTCTGATTGTAAACCAAATTCAGTCTAAACCCTGTAATTTGAAATCATAGCTTCAAAAAAGCAATAATTTACATTGCAAACTGCATTACTGAAAAAAACCTTACCAGTTACTGAAAACTATGTTCTCTGCATATCATTTTTTTTTGGTTTGGTCTGAGAAACTAAGTATCTGAATTTTCATATTTACATTTATGATTAAAGCTAGCTCACTATCAAAAGAAAAAGAAATTCTAAAAGTAGACCTTAATGAAAACTGAGTTTTATCCCATTCTAGAAAAATAATCATAGCAAGTTTCGGAGAAACAAACCACTTACAGTATTTAATGAATCATGTAATTTTGGTTTTAAATGGAAAATTTATTTTTATAAGTATGAATATGAATTCACTATTTAAGAAAGCACTTCCATGTGTGTGGAGCAAAACCTCTGGAATCCACATGAGCTTTGGAACTGAGTTGAACTGGGGTGCAGGCTCCACCATCACAGTAAAATGTGAGCACCAGCCAGGAGAATGCAGCCCCTGTGCCATTGGTGGAAGTCAGGAACTCCCACAATCATGCTCTGGATATGAGAGAGGATGGGCCCCAAAATGGATCAGTAGGGAGTGTGAATGGAGCAAAACTTCTACATGTACCCATTAAAGTGAAATGGGGCAGCACAAACCCTGCACCATTGTTGGAAGACAGGGACTCACCCAATAATTCCCTTCGGAGACGGAGAGAGGAAAAACTGCAAATGAAGCCAGGAACTCCAGGCCCCCCTTGTGGAACTGAGTCAAAACAGAGGGAGAGGATCTTAAGGGACAGCACCCATCAGCATGACCCCAGCATAATCCCCTTTGTGGAGTTTTGGCATAACAGGGCTGTACTCAGTCTCACGACCAGTTCCCAACATCCCAGAAGGAGCACTCCAAAGATATGCCCACCAGTAACAGTAGCACAGTATCCTAATGCACATAAGAATTAGAAAACAAACAACAGGAAGGAGGAAAAATGCAAATAACAAAACAAACCCACAAGGACATACCACATAAAGAAAATTAACAACTAGAACTAAACAATGACATGGAAGAACTTCTCTGCCTGCCAGATAAATAATTTAAAATTATCATTATTATACCTAAACATGATAAAAGCCATATATGACAAACCCACAGCCAATATTATCCTCAATGGAGAAAAGCTGAAAGCCTTTCCTTTGAGATCAGGAAAAAGTCAAGGGTGTCCACTGTCACCACTGCTCTTCAACATAACATTGGAAGTTGTAGCCAAAGCAATAAGACAAGGAAAAAAATATACAAGGAATCCAAATAGGGAAAGAAGAAGTAAAACTGTCCTTATTTGCAGATGATATGTTAATTTACATGTAAAACCCTAAAAAATCCACAGACAAACTAATCAAAACCATTAACCAGTTTAGCAAACTAGCAGGATATAAAATCAACTCACAAAAGTCCGAGGCCTTACTATACACAAACAATCAATAGGAAGAAGCAGAAACAAACAAACAAAAATCTCCTTTTCAATTAAAAAAAAATCAAATACCTGGGAAGTAACATAACAACAGAGATAAAAGAGCTATACAAAGAAAATTGCATTTGTTAAAAGAAATGCAAGAAGATGCCATGAAATGGAAAGACATCCCCTGCTCATGGAAAAAAAATAATGAAACTGAAAAGGGGGAAGAAACAGATAATGTATAAAGGAAAACCAATCAAGCTGACATCAGACTTGTCTGAAGAAACACCATGGGCAAGAAGAGAAAGGAGTGACATATTAAACTACAAGACAACAAATGCCAACTAAGAATA
>NW_004567106.1:543403-543905 GCF_000260355.1 Condylura cristata | reverse complement strand
ATGAAGGCCCTTGAAATTCTTGGAATAGAAGGAACATACCTTAACATGATAAGAGTCATATACATCAAACCAACAGTCAATATTCTCAAAGATGAAAAGCTGAAAGCCTTTCTTTCCAGATCAGGAACAAGACAAGGATGTTCACTCTTGCCATTGCTTTTCAATATAATACTGGAAGTCCTAGCCAGAACATTAAGACAAGAGAAAGACATACAAGGAATCTGAATAAGGAAAGAAGAATTAAAACTATTCCTATTTATAGATGATATGAATATATATGTAGAGAACCCTAAAAACTCCACAAAAAACTCATTTGTGTGAAATAATCAAGCAGTTTAGTAAAGTAGCAGGATACAAAATCAAAATAGAAAACTCATTAGCCTTCCTGTATAAAAACAATCAATCTGAAGGAGAAAACAAGAATCATTTCTTTCATAATTAAAATAAAAATAATCAAATACTTGGAAATAAACTTAACAAAAGAGGTGAATGTATATATATA
>NW_004567106.1:542283-543303 GCF_000260355.1 Condylura cristata | reverse complement strand
GGGACTATGGTGGTGGTACGCGGGTGATTTGGTGATGGGAAACCCGCGGGGATTACAATTGAGATGGAAAAAAAAATGTGCAAAATGATGTAAAAATAAACTTTTGTAATAATTTAAAAAAAAGAAAAAAATTATTGGTAAAAAAAATCAAAGTAGAAATTAACAAAATAAGAATATAAAAAAAATCCAAAAAGCAATGAAACCAAAAGATGATTCTTAAAAAATAAATAAATAAACAAAAGAAACAAACCTCCAGCGAGGCTCACAAAGAAAAAATTGGAGAAAATCACAAATAAATATGATCATAATCAAAAGTGGCAGAATTACAATAGACTCTGTTGAAATAAAAAGAATAATCAGAGATTACTATGAAATTGTATATGCAAAAAATTTCAACAATTCAGAGGAGATGGACAAATTCCTAGAACAATATAATCATCCAAAGCCAGATAAAGAAGAAATAAAATGCCTAAACAGACCAATTACAGAGTAAAATTTAAAAAAGCAATCAAAACACTCCCCCAAAACAAAAGCTCATGAGCAGATGGCTTCACAAGTGAATTCTACCAAACATTCAGAAATGTACTATTGCCTATCCTATACAATCTCTTTCAAAAAATTAAAAAAGAAGGAATATTACCAAATATATTCAATGAAGCCAACAAAGACAACTTCCAAAAAAGAAAACTACAGGCCAATCTCTCTAATGAACACTGATGCAAAAACCCCCAACAAAATCCTCTTCAATTGAATCCAACAATGCATCAAAAGGATAATATACCACGATCATGTGGGATTTATTCCAGGGACACAAGGATAGTTCAACCTTTGAGAATCAGTTAATGTAATCCAACACATCAACCAAACGAAAAATAAAAACCATGATTATATCATTAGAGGCTGAGAAAACATTTGACAATGTTAAACATCTATTAATGATGAAGGCCCTTGAAATTCTTGGAATAGAAGGAACATACCTTAACATGATAAGAGTCATATACATCAAACCAACAGTCAATA
>NW_004567106.1:533291-541358 GCF_000260355.1 Condylura cristata | reverse complement strand
ACCACTTCCGCATGGGTTCGATTCCCGCCTGCCCCGGAGGTGACCACATGGCGTGGCAGACCTCTCCTGACCCGCCCGCTGCTCAGCAGTGGACTTCATAGATCTGCCTGTTCTGCTCCCCGCTCTGTCTCTGGTGAAGCCTCTCACCACCCCTGAGCCTCTGGCCTGTACCCCAGTTCTGTATGCACAAATAAATCTTAAAAAAAAAGGAAAGGCTTCTCCTGATCCCCTGTTCATGGACTACAGGAATCAACATTATTAAAATGACCATTCTACCAAAAGCAATTTAATGATTCAATGTTATTCCAATAAAAATGTCAATGACATTCTTCAAAGAAGTCGAACAAATATTGATGAAATTCATATGGAGCTACCAAAACCCTGAATAGTGAAAGCTCTCCTTATTAAAACAATGGGGAGTGGAGGTGTCACATTCCCAGACTTCAAACAACTATAAGTCATAATATTTAAACAGCATAGTACTGGAACAAAAACAGATACATAACCAATGTAATCAAATAGAAAGCCCAGAAAAAAGCTGCACATATATGGACAACGGATCTTTGACAAAGGAGCAAAGAATTTGCAATGAAACAAGAACAGTTTGTTCAATAACTGGCGCTGGGAAAACTAGGCCACCATAAACAAAAGAATGAAAACTAGACTACTACTTCACACCATGCACAAATGGATAAAAGATCTGAACATACAACCTGAAATCTTAAAATATATAGAAGAAAATATAGGTAAAAAACTACAAGACATGCATCTCTGTAACATCTTTAAAGACTCATCTCCCAAAGCAAAGAATGTGAAGGAAAAGATAAACAGCTGGGATTACATCAAACTAAAAATCTTCTGTACAGCAAAAGAGACATTAACCAAAACAAAGAGACACCTTACTGATTATGAGAAAATTTATGTACTCCATACAACTGAAAAGGGACCAATCACAAAGATATATAAAGAACTTACACCTCAACAAGATCAAAGTAAACAATCTAGTTAAAATATTGGCAGAAGAACTTAAAAGATAATTCTCCACAGAGGAAATACAAATGGCCAACAGGTTAATGAAGAAATGCTCAACATCCCTCATCATCAGGGAAATTCAAATAAGAACCACAAGATCACATTACACCTGTAAGAATGGCACATATTTAACAGAAGAGCAACAACAAATGTTGGTGAGGATGTGGTGAAAAGGAACTCTCCTACACTGCTGGTGAGAATGCAAACTTGTCCAACCAATATGGACAGCTGTATAGAGGTTCCTCAGACTACTAAAAATGGAGCAACTATATGACCCAGCAATTCCATTCCTAGGCATCTACCCAATTACACCAAAACATTAATTCAAAAGCATACCAGTACCCTATATTCATTGCAGCACTATTTGTAAAAGGCAATCTATGGAAATAGCCCTAATGCCCAATAATAGATGACTGGATCAAGAAGATGTAGTATATACACAATGGGATGCTACCCAGTAATTTATAAAAGATAAATTCGGGCCCTCCCTGGTGGCTCAGTGGGTTAAAGCACTGCACTATGAAGCTTAAGCCACTTCCGCATGAGTTCAACCCCTGCCAGCTCCAGAGGAGATCCACATGGCACAGCAGATCTCTCCTGACCCGCCCGCTACTCCCCTCAGCAGTGTTCTTCATCGATCTGCCTATTCTGCTCTCCACTCTGTCCCTGGTGAATCCTCTCACCCTCTGCATCTCTAGCCTATGCCCCAATTCTGTATGAATAAATAAAAAAAAATCTTAAAAAAAAAAGATAAATTCATGCATTTGAAGCAACATGGATGGAGTTTGAGGGATTATGCTCAGTGAAATAAGCCAAAAGGAAAAAGTAAAATAGCACATGATTGCACCTATAAGAGGAATATAGGAGAACAAAATAAAGCATTAGAGAATAAATAACAATAAAAAAATAGTCAACTATAAATAAGAGACAATTTGCAGGGGAGTGAGAGGGATCAAAACAAGGGAGGGAAGAGCACAAGGGTTTATGGTGATGGTGCTGGGTAAACTGGTGGTAAAAATCCTATGGGGACTACACCTGAGAAAAGAAAGGAAACCTTGTAAAAAAAATGGAGTTATGTAAAATATATGTAAATGAATAAATTATATAGTAAAAATATGAAAAAGAACAAACTTCCAGAAGGGCTACTCAAAGACTGTCACACAGAGATAGTGAACTGTTAACCCATACCAAAGATATTATTCTTTGTTGGAGACCAGCTCCAACTATTGAGGTGTCTGGAGGCAAGACAGGCAGGGCCCTAAGGTGGGAAGGCATCGGCAAGCGGAGATTCCAAAAGGGGAGAGAGGAGCGGGCGCGAGGAATACACAAGAGTCAGGATTGGGTGCAAGTCTTCCTGCCATTCCCTCAGCAGGTCTTTATTTATACTGTGAAACAAGTAGCCAATTGCAATAATGCACAGGGCAAGCTAATGAGATGTCACCATAACACGTTCTCAAGGACAAGGGGAACAAAGCATTTTTCTCTTAACATATTATGGTATACTAGATTGTATGTAATTGTGATAATTATCATGTATACAGCTGTTTAGTTATCACTCAAAGGAAGAGGGGTCTGGGAAGGGGTGAGCTTTTTCGCAAAAGGTTGTTAGGGGTCTTGGGGTAGTAATAAATTGTGTTAGCAGTGTTATCAGTGATTGTCTAAAGAAAAGCTAGTGGCTAATTTAAGGCTAGCCACTAGCACTTTTAGTGCTTGTTTTTAAAAGGAGTAAATTAAGAGAAAGTTGTAACAGTTGTGTATCAAACAACACCTGTGTAGACAAGGTTAAAATTTGTCCATGAGTCCTGGTAGTCTTATCTGAGGTTTGCTTTTTTATATAAATAAACCAAGGAAGCCTCCCAGGAGTTTTTATTCCCTGGAGTCTTATCTCTCCTGGGGCTTGCCTTCTGTCTCAGAAGACAGGAATTTCTCTCCATGGGGCAGCTTGCCTGAACCAGGCAGCTGCCTTATGAGGCTAAAATAATCCAGTTGTAAACTGAATGTTGCTCAAAATGTTTTGATATTATGATTATACAAAAAAGGGAGGTCATAACATAAGTTAGCAGTGGAAATTCTGATTTTTCAGAGCTTTTTCCGATCTACCCGGAAGATGTCCGTCATATATGTGGCATAGCTCGTGTCAATTCTTGCCTGTTCATAGAAGCAGAACTCAATGGAAAACCAGTAAATACCATGTCTTTAATTTAAAAACTCTAAATTATATGCTCTAGCTTTCCATCTGCACACAACCTAGTCTTAAGTGATTACTTTGGAGTTGATGACCTTGGTGGATTTGTAACATAGGATCTCATCACCTCTCCTGAATTCTGTGTAAATGAATTTTCTACTGATTTCAGAGAGAATTATCTTTCCTTTTGGCCTGGATATTTGAGGTCTTTATAAAATTCTTACAGAATAATATTTAAAATTCTTACATGCTTTTCTCCAGGGGGAAGTAATAATAATAATAATAATAATAAACAACTATATACCAGAGTCATTTTAGGAGGTAGAATGGGGAATGGGATCAAAAATTGGGAGTGGGGGATGGAGAAGTGCACTGGACTATGGTGATGGCACATGGGTGATTTTGTAATGGGAACTCCACAGGGAATACAAATGAGATGGAAAAAGGCACAAAATCATGTAAAAATAAATTGTTATATTTAAAAAAAATTTTAAAAAAAGGAAAAAAAATCTTACATGCTTTTACATCTTTTTTTTTTTTTTAGCATACTTTGCCAAGTACCATAGAGTGAGACATATTCTACACCAAACCTCATAAATCTGGTGAATGAACTCCACTTGAAAATCTGTAGTTTAAATAGTTTACTTTGAAAAGAGGTCTTAAATGTGTATGGTGTCATGGCGATACAAAGTATATGGCGGTACAGTGGTGGAAAATTCCTTATCATGCTCTAGAACTTGGAAAACTTGTTAAAATTTTAAATTGACAAATTATCAAAAATATATAATTTTTAAGTTAAGAAAGTCATTCCATGGAGTTTTGTCAAAATGCCCACCCCAAACTAAGACAGTGAATTCAGGCTAATGGAATGTGAAAAGTAACCAAGGACTTTTGCAGTTAAGTATTAATTAAGATCCAAGTTTTATCTTTTATGTTGAAAATGTTAGAAAGACTTAATTTTCTCCAAACCTCACAGTCCCCATTTTTAACTGAGCTTAATATGATTACTTTGAAAAATTTTGTTAGAATGTAAGATATGTGAAGAGTAGCAGGCATAGAGAATGTTTGAATAGACACTAAACAAAGAAAGGCCATTTCACTGTAATAAATGCTATTTATAATTGTAAGTTCATTCCTCATTGAATTTTAAACTACCACTTGAAAATGAGGGTTAAAAACCTAGAATTTATATATAATTTATTTCCATTTATTAAAGAAAAACCCTAATTTGTTAAGTACATTAAGTACTTAACACACTTTATTTAAAACTATGATAGAGCACATCAACCCCACTAAATTTTTTAAACGTTCATTTTCTAACACTGAGATTTGTTAACTTTATTACTTCTTTTAACTTAGATCCTTTTTCAGGGTGTTTTACTCACATATTGAAAAGTTGATAGCAAAAGACCATTGAAATGAATGACAAATTTCCAGTATTAATGATTTTATTTTGAAATTAGGCTTCAGAAGTCTCTAGAAACAGAGGAGCCTCTTTACTGGCCAGACCAGCACACAGCCTAGTAGCTGCTATTCGAAGTCAGTATCAACAAGAATCGTTGCCACTGGGTATGTATCATTTTTGAACCCCCTAGAAACATAACACTTACCCTTGTTTTCCTTATCATCAATTCTGTAGTAATAGGATTCTGTATTTTCTCTCTCCTCTTTCATTGTAAAATATACTCCCTTATCTTCTGTTCCCACACTTCCTTTTTCCCATTTTCCTTTTTTCTTTCCTCCTTACTGTGTTCTATCTCTTCCCTTCCATCTCTCTTCTACTCACTTCCAGAACCTCATTTCCTTACATCTTCATTCCTTTCAGTGATTTATTGAAACTGAGTCCCAGACGTAATAATTTAAACTAGGTGATAGATTGTGTTACTTTACATGCAGCTTTTAATTTATATGCCTCTTCTTATGGGGATAAGTCAGCATAGTCTTATCGCCACATCAGCTCTCTCATAGAAAAATATTTAGCACTTGTATCAAGGCAAATGAGATGAAGATAAGAAATGGATTTGAATAATTGTCATTCTTGGAAAATCAACCCATCGCAATAGCTACAAGTGTCAGTTGCCCAAAAAGGGATTTATTTGAATGCATAAATAATATTTTGTCATAATAGCAGTAGTAAAACAAGAGAAATTA
The DNA here is from genome assembly GCF_000260355.1 of Condylura cristata. Taxonomy (NCBI): domain Eukaryota; kingdom Metazoa; phylum Chordata; class Mammalia; order Eulipotyphla; family Talpidae; genus Condylura; species Condylura cristata. Next base: position 535,990 of record NW_004567106.1, on the reverse strand, counting down.
AAAAAGAGATGAACTCTCTGAGGGGATATTCACTTTATTCTTCACCTGTTCATATAGGATGAGTAAGCATTCAGTTAAGTTCCTGAAATATTAAGAGTGATTAACTTACATCTAATTTGCTTCTGGTTTGATTTGTTAAAATTTCTAATACTGTCATATCACAAAAAGAAAACTCAAGAACTTACATTTAGTGATGAATATACTACCGGCCCTATATTAATATTGGTATCAGGCAGCAATTTTTCTGTCATTTAGCTCTTTGAGCTAAAGATTCAACCACAACTTTGTTTGTTTCAGCATATAATGACAAGATTGTGGCATTTCTTCGCCAACCAAATATTTTTGACATGCTGCAGGAGCGTCAGCCAAGTGTGGCAAGAAACCATGCACTCAGGTAAAAACTCACCCTTTACCCATATTAATCAGGGTCTCTCCCCAGCTGGGAAACACCTGTCTATATAAGAGTGGGGACTTCTGATACATTTTATTCATGCATTTAAATTATAATTTCATTACTCAAATGAAGAGTCAAATGAAATACAAAGATTCGGTGATCAAGGTCAACTTCAGTATGTCTTTGCCTTGTTAAATAGCATTCATTTTTGTATCTCAAGGTTAGTTTTTCATTATTTCTTCTGTTCTTAGGTAGTTATGTCTCCCTACAACACTATAAGCTCTTTAGAACAGTGCCTATATACTCTTTGTTTTTGTTCCTACTCTGCCTCCTCAGAATTTGGTTTTCCACATTGGAGATACTTACTTAAGATGAACAGATGGGACAAACAGATGTGCTTTAGCATAAGAACTGTTGCCTCTACTTATGTTACCTCTACTTATGTTTAGCTTTCCTCATATTTCTTTACTGAGCCATGAAATGCAGTATCATACTGTCACATGGGTCAATTCTTCATGAGCAAATCTTTTATAAACAGCTTATTTATAACAAAATAAAGCACATCTAAAAGATTTTCAGAAGACTGTACTATAGTAAGATTTCTGACACAGAAACAAGAAGCTCCCAAACATTTTCATGATACTGATATTACACTAATGAGTTCACTGTTTACCTTCAAGAAGAATTTGAAAGTAAATAATATTTTAAGATTTATTTATTTATGTAAGCATGCAAGAACTGGGGTATATGTCAGAGCTGTGGTTAGAGGAGGGGTTTCAAGGATTCACCAGAGAAAGAGTAGGGAGCAGAACAGGCAGGTTTACTGATATAAACTGCTGAGAAGATCAGTGGGAAATACAAGAGAGGTCTGCTGCACCATATGATAACAGTGAGACTTTAACTTCTGTGCTACCAGGGATGTCCCCCTCCAAGTAAATCATTTTTAAAAGGTAAATTTAAAATGTCCCCTAATGAAAAAAGTAAATGTATTTCTACAGAGAAATATTTTTTCAAGCCTTAATATTCATTATTACATTGGAACAAAACTCAAAAAACCTTCAAAGTTTCCATATAGTGTGGAATTGCATGGCTATGATATTACAGATATGTAATCAGAGCATGCTGGAATTGGGAAAACTTTGGAAATTGTTTAGTATAAAAACTAATGACTCTGTCCATTCTTACTACTGCTCTACAGTATAACATTGGAAGTTCTAGCCATAGCAACAAGACAGGAACAAAATATACATGGAATCCAAATCGGGAAAGAAGAAGTAAAACAGTCTTTATTTGCAGATGATATCATAATTTACATGGAAAACCCTAAAACTCCATAGAGAAGCTAATCAAAACAACTGATGAGTTTAGTAAGATAGCAGGATATAAAATCAACAGACAAAAGTCAGAGGCCTTCCTACACAAAAGCAACCAATCAAAGAAGCAGAAATTAAAAAAAAAAAATCCCATTTTCAATTAAAACAAAAAGAATCAAATACCTGGAATCACCCTAACAAAAGAGGTAAAGGACCTATACAAAAATAACTACAAAACACTGTTAAAAGAAATACAAGACACCATGAAATGGAAAGACATCCCATGCTCATGGATTGGGAGAATTAACATCATCAAAATAGCCATCCTACCAAAAGCGATATACAGGTTCAACGCCATCCCAATAAAAGTCTCAATGACATTCTTCAAAGAAATAGAACAGATATTGATGAGATTCACATGGAACCACAAAAGACCTCAGATAGCCAAAACTATCATGACTAAAAAGAAGTAGAACAGAGGAATCACAATCCCAAACCTCAAGCTATACTACAAAGTCATAATAATCAAGACTGCATGGTACTAGAATAAGAACAGACACACAGACCAGTGGATTCAAATAGAAAGCCCAGGTACGAACCCACAGGTTTATGGGCAGATAATCGTTGGCAAAGGAGCTAAAATTATATGATGGAACAAAGAAAGTTTGTTCAACAAGTGGTGCTGGCAAAACTGGGAAGCCAAATGCAAAAGTAAATGAAACTAGATCACTACCTCACACCATGCACAAAAACCATCTTGAAATGTATTAAAGACCTAGACATAAAAATGGAAACCATGGGCCCTCCCTGGTGGTGCGGCGGGTTAAAGCACTGCACTAAGAAGATTAAGCCACTTTCTCATGAGTTCGATCCCTGCCTGCCCCGGAGGAGATCACATGGCATGGCAGACCTCCCCTGACCCGCCCACTGCTCCCCTCAGCAGTGTACTTTGTCGATCTGCCTGTTCTGCTCCCTGCTCTGTCTCTGGTGAA
>NW_004567106.1:510426-526801 GCF_000260355.1 Condylura cristata | reverse complement strand
GTCCAGCTTTACCTCCAGGGTTTAGCGTGGGGCAAAGCTGCTCCAGCAGCCTGCAGAACTTCCAGGGGCCTGGGTTTTCCCCAGAGTTCCCTTCTGGGAACTCCCCAATCCCCGATTCCCTCTCAGTTATCTACCTTCTAGTGAGTCTAGGGTGTTTTCGTTTGGGTTGAAACTTGTAGTAAGTGAGTCTATAGTCCGTTTTCAGTTCTCATTTCCTATGCAGGCTTGGACACGGTGATCTCTGCATCTTTACTCTGTGGCCATCTTCAGGAAGTCCCCTTAGTAACATCTTTAAAGATACAGCACCCAACACAATGATAGTGAAGGGAAGGATAAACAGATAGGACTAAATCAAGTTAAAGAGCTTCTGTACAGCAAAAGAGACATTACAAAAAACAGACATCATACTGATTGGGAAAAATTTCCTCACACAATACTAGTGATAAAGGATTGATCACAAAGATACACATAGAACTAATGAAACTCAACAAAAATAAAATGAACAACCCCATCAAAAAATTGGCAGAAGAACTAAAAAGACACTTCTGCAAAGAGGAAATGCAGATGGCCAACAAGCTTATGAAAAAATGTGCAACATCACTTGTAATAAGGGAGATTCAAATTAAAACCACAATGAGATGCCACCTCATATCTGTGAGAATGGCACATCTTAAAATAACTATCAACAACAAATGTCAGTGAGGATATGGAGAAAGGAATTCTCCTGCACTGCTGGTGGGAATGCAAACTAGTACAGCCACTGTGGAAAACTGGAGGTTCCTCAAACTGCTAAGCATGGAACTTCCATATGACCCAGCAATCCCACTGCTAGGTATCTACACAAAAAACACAAATACACTGATTCAAAAAGACACCCCATGTTTATTGATAATTTATTTACAATAGGAAAGACATGTAATCAACCCAAATGCCCAAAAGTAGATGACTGGATTAAAAAGATGTGGTACATATATAGTGAAATATTACTCAGCAGTCAAAAAGATAAACTCATGACTTTTGCAGCAACATGGGTAAAGTTGGAAAGGATCATGCTTAGTGAAATAAGCCAGAAAGAAAAAGAGAAATTCCGGATGATTTCACTCATAGCAAAAGCACAAAGGACCAAGAGGAGAAAAATAATAATGAACAGTTATATACCAGAGACAATTTACAGGGGTGGAGTGGGGAATGGGGTCAAAAATGGGGGGCGGGGAGACCATAGTCACAGGACTATGGTGATGGCACATGTGTAAATTGGTGATAGGAAGTCTACGGGGATTGCAGCTGAGATTAAAAGGGCACAAAATGATGTAATAATAATAAAAAATTAGCTGTCCATAAAACTGTGGACTTAAGTCTGGGGTTTTTATTTTATTCCATTGGTTTTATTGGTCTGTATATCTGTTCTTGTTGCAATACTGTGCAGTTTTGATTATTATGTATTTGCGGTATAGTTTGAAGTCTGGGAATGTATTATCTCCAATCCCCTCCATATTCAGGAGAGCCTTGGCTGTGGGTCCATATCAATTTCATCAGTATTTGTTCTATTTCATTGAAAAAATGCCACTGAATTTTTTATTGGAATAGCATTGAATCTATAAATTGATTTTGGGAGAATGGTCATTTTAATAATGTTAATTCTTCCAATTCAAGAGCAAGGGATATCTTTCAATTTCTTTGGAAAAAAATGTTAATAGTCTTCTTCTACTTCTTTTAACAATGTTTTATAATATTCTTTGTAAAGGTCATTTATTCTTTTGTTAGGTTTATTCCCAAGTATTTGATATTTTTTGTTACAATTATAAAGGGAAAGGTTTTCTTGATTTCTTCTTCATTTTGATTGAATATATGAAGACCACTGATTTTGGTGTGTTGATTTTGTATCCTGCTACTTCACTAAACTGATTGATTATTTTGATAAAGCTTTTCTATGGTTTTGTATATTATCATATCATGTGCAAATAGTGATAGCCTTATTTCTTCTTTCCCTATTTGGATAATTTGTATGCCTTTTCCTTGTCTTAATGCTCTGACAAGGAGTTCCAGTATTATTTTGAAATATAGTAATGAGATTGGACATCCTTGTCTTTTTCCTGACCTTAAGGGAAAGGGTTTCAGCTTTTCACCATTGAGAATGACATTGGCTATGGGTTTGTAGTATATGACCTTTATTAAGTTATGTTCCTTCTACCCCAAGAATTTCAAGAATCTTTTTCATAAATGGATGCTGGGCTTATCAATTTATTTCTTGGCATCTATAGATAAGATCATCTTGTTTTTTATTTTTCTTTTTGTTGATGTGTTGAATTAAATTAATTGATTTTTTGGGTGTTGAACCATTCTTGTGCCCCTGGAATAAATCCTCCTCTCCTTCCCTATCCTTGCTTTGGGTGATGTATCTTTAAAGATACTATTGAGGTGTATGTCATGCGGAGTTTCACCTACCTTTTCTTCTAGATATTTTATGGTTTCAGGTCTTATGTCCAATTCTTTAATACATTTCAAGTTGGTTTTTGTGCATGGTGTGAGGTAGTAGCCTGGCTTCATTTTCATTTATTCTATGGAGAATTGTCTTTTAGAGCTTCTGCCCATTTTTTGATGGGGTTGTTCACTTTATTTTTGTTGAGTTTAGTCAGCTCTTTGTGTACCTTTGTGATCAGTACTTTGTCATTAGTATTGTGTGCAAATATTTTCTCCCAGTCAGTGGAGTGTCTCTTTGTTTTTTGTAGTGTCTCTCTTGTTGTACAGAAGCTCTTAAAACCATTGTTTAACCTTTCCTTCACTATCCTTGCTTTGGGTGATATATCTTTAATGACATTACTGAGGTGTATGTCATGCAGAGTTCTGCCTACATTTTCTTCTAGACATTTTTTTTGAAGATTTATTTATTCATACATACATAACTGGGGTACAGGCCAGAGGTACAGGTGCAGTGAGAGGATTCACCAGAAACAGTGGGGTGCATAACAGGCTGACTGAGGAAGTTCACTACAGAGGGAAGCAGCAGGTGAGTCAGGAGAGGTCTGCAGCACCATGTGTAACAACTCCGGGGCGAGCGGGAATTGAATTCATGCTGAAGAGGCTTTAGCTTCTTGGTGCTGTGATTTAACATGCTGTGCCACCAGGGAGGGTCCTCTTCTAGATATTTTATTGTTTTGGGTCTTATGTATAGTTCTTTAATCCATTTTGAGTTGGTTTTTGTGCATGGTGTGTGGTAGTAGTCTAGCTTAATGTTTTTTGCAAATAGCTGTTCAGTTTTCCCAGCACCATTTGCTGAACAAACTATCTTTGTTCCATTGCATATTCTTTGCTCCTTTGTCCATATCGAAAGCTTTTTTAGAGGCTTCTCAAGGGCTAAAAATAGAGCTTTCATATGACCCAGCAATCCCGCTCCTAGGTATCTACCCAAAAGACACAAAAACATTGATTCAAAAGGACACCAGTACCCCAATGTTTATTGCTGCTCTATTTACAATAGGGGAGATGTAGAATAAACCCACATACCCAAAAACAGAGGGCTGGGTTAGAAAGATATGTTACATATATACAATGGAATATTACTCAGCAATCAAAAAAGATAAATTCATGCCTTTTGCTGCAACATGGATGGAACTGGAAGGGATCATGCTTAGTGAAGTAAGCCAGAAAGAAAAAGAAAAATACCAGATAGTTTCTCTCATAGCAGAGTGTAAGGGAGCAGGGAAAAGAAAAAATATAATTGTGATACAGAAAAAACTAAAATCAACAAGCAACTCTTAGCCAGACACATTCTGCAGTGCTGCAGAGGGGAATAGCATCAAAACTGGTAGAAAGAACACACAGGACTATGGTGATGGCACATGGGTAAATTGGTGGTGAGAAGCCCTTGAGGATTACAACTGAGATTGAAAAAATGTACAAAATGAAGATTGTTGTAAATTATATTTTTTTAAAAGATATTTTTTAAAGGGGGAAAAATTAACTTCAAAGAAGCATTCATTTCATGCCATGAACATACATTTATATGAATTTTGTAATATATTATGCATATAGTAGTTTATTTATACCATAGGTATTGTGTTTATTTATACCATAGGTATTGTGTTTATTTATACCATAGGTATTGTGTTTAATATTTTAATATAATGTCAAGAAAAGCAAAATTTAAAAAATCATTTAATCAAAATTAATATTATTTATCCATATAATTACTGAGAGTAATGTGCCAATTTGGCATGTGAATTTGTAAAAGGGTCATAATGTGTTAATTAAAATTAAACAGAATTAATGTCTATGTTCAAACTGACATGGAAGACACTCATGTGTACTGCAGACCAGACCCTATCTGTGCTCAGTGTGGCAAGTACACATTTTCCATCAGTTATATGTGGAAAAGACTCCCCAACAATCTTCCTCTGCTTATTTTCCAAGACCCATAGCACAGCACTACTTCAACAGTTCTCACTCAGCTCTCTTCCTGTTTATTGCAACTTTGATTTTGATGTATTCTGGAGTTTCTGCCACAGTGAATCTGCAGAAATTTTATCCCTTGAAATGTGCCATGGGAACTGACAATATGCACTTGAAATACCATGAAGTACCTTGGGCATTAGGATATTGCTGCTGAGTCACATTGAAGTAGAAGAAAGGGATCAAAATTAACTTGTTATTTAGTTTGTGTGTTGGTGTATAACTCTTATTTTCTTTCCCCATAATTCTAGGGAGAAAATTCATTATATTCGGACTGAGGGTAATCATGGACTTGAAAAGTTGTCCTGTGATGCAGATCTAGTCATTTTGCTGAGGTAAGGCACTACACCTTAAAGTGTTCTGAAAAATTCCCCTAGTAATTCTTCTCCAATACAGACTGAATTGAATCATTTACCATTTATTCTAGAATATCCTAGTGTCTAACTGAAATAGGATCCCACACTTTTACCTGCTATCAATCACCTTCTTTAGATTACAATTAGGATATCGAGATTTACATATGGCACTTGATGGAGATTTTGTTGTAATATTAGTTAGAGATTAAAATAACACTGAGTACTGCAGTGGCACTCAGCATTAAACTACCATCCAGGAAGTGCCCCTGGCCTTCAGTTCATAAATCAGTGCCTCAGGAACCAGTAAAGGCTCAAATCTAATTAGTGTATGGCACTATTCAATCATAGTCACATTCAGCCACCCTTTGAGACATATCTATGATGTCAGGCCCATTCACCAGCACCTCAAGAACTGGCACAGGACACAGCCTGGACCACACAGGGCCCAGGCAGACAGAAGAAACCTCCAGTTTCCATTTGGTGAGCATTTCAGCTCATATAGGAAATATGAAGACATGTCCAGCAAAGACCAAACACACAGTAGTAGCTATTGAAAACAGCAATGAGACAGAATAGCACCAAAGAAAAGCCACAGGGCTCCCAAGGGGACTACATCACAGAAAGGGAGAAAAAAATCTTCAGAATCCAATCACAAAGACATAAATGTTCCATCATAAAGAAAAGACACAGAAATGTGGGTCAAGGGACTCCCTGGTGGTGTAGGTAGTGTTATCACACTAAAGACAGTGCTATCAAACTACTGCCAGCCACTACAGCATGAGTTCAATCCCAGGCTGGCCAGGGAGCTAACCCACATGATACAGCAGGTCTCTCCTATCTTGCCTGTTGCTCCCCTCAGCAGTGTATTTTGGTAGATCTGACTGTTCTGCTTCCAACTCTCCCTGTTGAATCCTCTCATTGCCCCCCCACCTCTGGTTTATATCCCAGTTCTTATATGCATAAATAAATCTTTCTTAAAAAAAAGGAAAATGGGGGCCCTCCCTGGTGGTGCAGTGGGTTAAAGCACAGCATTAAGAAGCTAAAGCCACTTCCGCATGAGTTCTATCCCCGCCAGCCTGGAGGTGAGCACATGGCATGGCAGACCGCTACTGACCCACCCACTGCTCCCCTCAGCAGTGTACTTCTCAATCTGCCTGTTCTGCTCCCCACTCTTGTCTCTGGTGAATCCTCTCACTGCCCCTGCACCTCTGGCCTGTACCCCAGTTCTGTAATATAAATAAATCTTTTTTTTTTTTTAAAAAAAAAAAAAGGAAAGTGGAAAGTAGATCAAGTAGATCAAGGATGTGTGAGAAATCTAAAAAAAAAATATATCCAGAGAAATAAAAATCATTGAAACATCCAAAAATTATACTCCAAATAATGAAATAAAGAAGGCACAAAGTGAAAAAAGTTCAAAAGAGGAGATGAAGAATACAATAGAACATTACAAAAGTATGATAAACCAAATAGAGAAGTGAATCATTGAACTTGAATATGTATTTTTATGAAGAAGCAACATGGTAGCATAAAAAGAGAAATGAAATAAAAATAATAATTGATGAAGAAACATTTCATGACACCATAAAAAACACAATGATACCATGAGGAAAGGTAATATATATAATGAGGACCTCAGAGGGAGAGAGAGACAAAAAGGAATTGGGAGGAATAAGGGTAAAAAGCCCCAAACTTTAAAAAGAAAGTATACAAATCAAGAAAGCTGAAAGAAAAACAGGGTACTTAAACAAAATGAGATCAACATCAAGGCACATAATAGTGAAACTTCTAAAAGTTCAATTCAAAGAAAGAATATGCTGTGGACACATTGGGGGGAAAGCCAGTAATCTGTAAAGGAACCCAGGTTAGGCTACCATTGACTTTACAGAAAAAAACATTGTGGGCAAAGAGAGAATAGAAAATATGATTGAAAAAGTTAGAGATAAAAACTGCCAACTAAGAATGTCCTATCTTGCAATATCTTGTATCTATTTAGAAACAAGGGAGAAGTAAAGACCTGTTCAGACAAAGAAATAATAAAGGGATTTACAAAAAGCAGACCCATGCCTCCAAGAAATATTGACAGGAACAGTAATAGCTAAGCAAAATAGAAAAACACAAAAAGAACTAAAAAAGAAAGAGATACAACCACAAAACTAAAGACAAAACAGCAGCAACGGATTTTCATATAGTAATAATCACTCTAAATGTCCACAGACTAAATTCACAAGTTAGAAACAGAATTATTTTGTTGAATTAGAAGACAGAATACAATCTCCTGCTGTCTCTAGTATTCAAAATTTATCTCCAAAGACAAAAATAAGCTCAATGTAAACAGCTGAAAAGCGATTTGAGAAGTAAATGAAACCCAAAAGAAGACAGGTATACCAATGTCGATATCAGAAAAAAATAAATTTTTAATTAAAAATGGTTATAAGCGGGCCCTCCCTGGTGGCGCAGCAGGTTAAAGCGCAGCACTAAGAAACTAAAGCCACTTCTGCATGAGTTCGATCCCGCCTGCCCCGGAGGTGACCACATGGCGCGGCAGACCTCTCCTGACCAGCCCGCTGTTCCCCTCAGCAGTGTACTTCGTCGATCTGCCTGTTCTGCTCCCCAATCGGTCTCTGGTGAATCCTCTCACCCTCCACATCTCTGGCCTGTACCCCAGTTCTGTATGCATAAATAAATAAATCTTTAAAAAAAAAATGGTTATAAGCTATGGCTAAATACATAATGATTCCACCATTCTCAATGGTGGAAAACTTAAAAGTCTATCCACTAAGATCAATACAGGACAAATGTCAACTCTCACCACTACATTTAGTATATATTAGAAGTTTTAGTTATAACAAGTAGGTAAGAGAAAGAAAAATAATAATATCCCAAATTGGGAAAGAAATAAAGCTATTGTTGGCCCTGGTAGTGCAACAGGTTAGGACGCAGCACTGCAAACTAGCCGCAACCACTTTGGTATGAGTTCAAACCCTAGCACTGGAAGTGATCTACATGGCAGGTAAACCTCTCCTGAGCTGTCTGTTCCCCTCAGCGTGTACTTCATTGATCTGCCTGTTCTGCTTCTCAGTCTCTGGTGAAGCCTCTCACCGCCCCTGCACCTCTGGCTTGTACCCCAGTTCTGTATGAATGAATAATTTTTTTAAAAAAGAAATAAAGCTATCATTTTTTGCATGTGATATTATAATATACCTAAAAAACATTAAATACTCAATGAACAACTGATTAAAACAGTAAACAATTCAGCAAAGTGGCAGTCAGAAAAATCAACACAGAAAAATCAGTTGCCTTCTTATATACAAGTACTAAACTAGAAGCAGAAGAAATTAAGAAAGCCATCCCATTTAAAATTATACAAATTAAAAAAAAAACCTAGGAAAAAACCAATACAAGGAAAACTATAAAATATTGTCAAAAGAAAAAGGCAATAAGAAATGGAAAGATATTTCCTGCTCATGGAATAGAAGAATCAACACTTTCGAAATGACCATACTACCCAAAGGAATTTACAGATTTAATGCAATTCCCATAAAACCTCAATGGCAAGCCCTCCCTGGTGGGCAATGGGTAAGGACGCAGCACTGCAAGCTAGTGGCAGTGGCTTCAGTGCGAATTTGATCCCTGGCCCAGAGGTGATCCACATGGTGCAGCACACTTCTCTGTCTTGCGGCTGCTCCCCTTACCAGTGTACTTCGTTGATCTGCCTGTTTTGCTCCCCACTCTGTCTCTGGTGAATCCTCTCACTGCCCCTGCATCTCTTGCCAGTACTCCATTTCTGTATAAATAAATAAATAGATTAAAAAAAAAACTTCAATGGCATTCTTCGAAGAAATGTAACAAATATCCCTAAAATTCATATGAAACGGCAAAAGACTACGAATAGTCAGAGCACTCATGAGAAAAACAGGGAAAATAGTGGTACTCCATGTCCATACTTTAAATTATACTATAAATCCATAATAATTAAGATGTAGTACTATAAAAAAAACAGACATACAGACCAAGAGTTCAGAAATAAAACCGCTCATATATGGACAGATAATCTATGACAAAGAAGCAAGAAATATACATTGAAACAAGGAAAGCCTTTGTAATAAATGGTGCTGGAATAACTGGATTGCAACATACAAAAGAATGTAAGTAGGTCACTATCTCACACCATACACCAAAATCATCTCAAAATGGATAAAGGACTTGGATGTAAGAGCAAGCCCAAACCATATAATACATAGAAGAACACACAAGTAAAAAACTCAGAGCTATCTTTATGGATTCATCCCCAATAGTAAAGAAAACAAAGGACAATATAAACAACCAGGTTTATATAAAACTAAAAAGCTTGTGCACAGTGAAAGAGACTTACCAAAATGAAGAAATATTTGACTATTCAGAAAAAAAAATTGCAAATATACCACTGAACAGAGATCAGATATACAACGAACACATATAATTCAACAAAAAGAAAACAATCCCAACAGACAGAAGAGCTAAGTAGGCACTTCCACAAAGACAGATTTCCAAAATGTACATGACAAAATCTCATAATTTATCATCAAAAAAATGCAAATTAAAATCACAATGATATGACTTTTCATACCAGTGAGAATTACTCATGTTGAAAAGACCAGAAACAACAACCTCTGGTAAGGGTATGAATTAAAAAAAAAAAAAAAAAGCACCTTCTTACACTATTAGTGATAACATAGAGTAGTCAAGCCCCTATGGAAAGCAATGTGGAAGTTCCTCAAAAGATTAAAAATGAATCTGTCATATAATCCAACATTTCCATTCATAGATACCTACACAAGGATACTAGGAAAACATAAAATTGAAAGTAAAACTGCACTATTATATTTACTGCATCACTGTTTTCAGTAGCCAAAATATGAAAACAATCTAAATGCCAAAAACTGACACATAGACAAGATGTGGTGTTCCATACACAATGGATTACTACCCAGTTATTAAAAAAAAAGATAAACTCATTCCAATTGCAGCAACATGGATGGAGCTTGATGGGATTATGCTAACAAAAATAAGCCAGAAGGAGAAAGATAAGCACTAACTTTTGTCACTCATATGAGGAAGAGAGAGAAATCAAAGAGTCAGATAAAACAAACATCAAATCAACTCTTGAAAGTTATGCATACTGACATCCAAAGGGGGAAGGATAAAAACAGTGGATGACAGAAGACTATGGGTGCTTTGATGGTACAATAGCTACAGTTACCATACCTGAGGGGAGAGATCCTATATTGTCAAAATATTAACAAGGATGTAAAAGAATTGTACTTTGTTTAGAAAAATAAATAACACTGAATATTTTCATGAAGGGATGTACCAATCTTTTTGATTCTATAGCTGGACCAAAGTGTTATTGTTTTCTTGTGAGAATTCATCAATTTTCTCTCATAGAGAACCAACTTCATTTTTTTTTTTCATTTTTCAGTCTCTTTGAAGAAGAGATTATGTCATATGTCCCACTGCAATCTGCCTTCCACCCAGGGTACAGTTTCTCTCCTCGCTGTTCTCCCTGTTCATCACCTCAGAGTTCTCCAGGTAACTTGAATATCTAGCCGTATATCTCCAGTGAGTGGCCATCTGTATTTACACCAGATGATGGTGGAAAAGGAGCAGTTGTTTGTTTGTCTTCTGTCCCTTCTCACCTCTCAATTTTCCTGTCAAATCACATTTTATAAATTGTCCATATATGTAATTTTATTGGAACCCAGCCACCACTGTTTGTTTATATATTTTCTATGGCAGCTTTCACACTGTAATAAGAGTGTGAAGTAGAAACAACAGAGACTATATGATGAAAAGCCTAGAATATTTACTGTTTAGTCCTTTACAAATATATTTTCAATCTGCCTACTCCTTCTTGAAATTGCTGTCTTACAAATGTACTGTCCAAACCGTTAAAAGGGTCTTACCATGAGAAAGGACCTTCCTTTCTGAAACATTCAGCCTTAAGACTCAATGTTACTAAATGCCTAGATTTGGTTACTTTTCAATGTTGTAAATATGGTTATTAAGGGCTTTATTATGTTCCATGAAAATGCCAAAATTTTCTCATATGGTGAAAATGTTCCCCTAAAGTTTTCTTTCCTTTGTAATGCATTTACTTGAGAGGTAGGTATTTTCCATCCCAAATGATCTATTCAGTGCAAGAAGTATATTTTTTGTAAATTCATCAAGATAATTAGTTTAAGTCAAACCCATACTCCTAAATGGGATCTATCCAGGTATTTGAAAATGTTCTCACTTACTTGGATTGTATTATCACATTTAGGTCTTGGTGGTGATAAATTTCTTTTTAAAAATTTGAAAGTGAAGAAACCTAATAACTTCCTGTTTCACAACCACTAGACTCAGAGTCCAAATATGGCCTTTGAAACTAATGGGGAAATTAAAAAACAAAACAAAACAAAACAAAAAACAGAATTTAGCAATATGCTCTGACTCTCACTCAGTGTCACTCAATACTGTCCTAGATCTCTAAAACTAGAATATCTATAAACTTGACTCCTCTACATCATTTCATTTAGAATTGTCTCACAGAGGTAAATTTACTATTTGTTGAAATCTACTCTTAAGTCAATATCTCCTTGTTACTTCCTCCAAACATACACTGTACCAAGGGTGTTGTTAAGGAAATGCTCAATTCATGGAACCTCCAACATGCAATGTAGTTGAGAGGCCACAGTCTGGGAAGAAGAGGACCAGAAGCTTTGTCAGAGCCACTCTCTGTCAACACAGTCAAGTTGCCAGTACACACCAGTTGCTTACTTTTGGGGCACAGAACATTCCACTTAGGGGAACTGTTGATATATAGTCTGCATATTGCATTGCCATAGATTATGCCAGTTTAATAATTTGCTTATGTTTTTTGGACCAAACCTTTGGAAGTGGAGTCTTATTGTAACATCATTCTATAAAAGGTATATATTACAATTAGAAAAATGAGGATAGTTTTTGCACAATAACCTTTATAAATGGAATCAATTGTCCTTGTAATAGAGCTATTGCTGATGCCATGAATTGGAGCAATCAGCAATTTCTTTTCTCAAATTTTTTTTTTATTTTCCTAGCTATGACTATGAGGTTATAAATTACATGTCAGATATTTTGAAGTTACATTTTAAAATTTCCACTTTCCTACACTTTTATGAAATTAACTTAATTCCAAAGTAGGCCCTCTGTGGTGGCACAGCAGGTTAAAGAACAGCACTAAGAGGCTTAAAGCCACTTCAGTATGAGTTTGATCTCCACCCTGGAGGTGACCTACATGGCGTGGCAGGCCTCTCCTGACCTGCCTGCTGCTCCCTTCAGCAGTGCATTTCATCAGTTGGCCTGTTCTGCTCCTCACTGTGTCTCTGGTAAATCCTCTCACCATCCCTGTAACTCTGGCCTGTATCCCAGTTTATTTATTCATAAATAAATAAATCTTTGTTTTTTAATTCCAAAGTAGCTTGTACAGCAGAAATGATTAACACTAGGGAGAGAATGGTAGTACCATCAGCCATGTTATAAAAGTATACTATTATCTCCTGTACTGAAAAATTATGCTTGTACAAATAAAGACAAAAAAATAGTTCTACCTGTATTGTGAAATCTGGTACTACACTGTAGAAACACTTCAGGGGATAGCTACTGGTTTCCTTATACCTCAGGTACTTCAGGTCCAAAGGTGAGGCTGGTGCCCTCAAAGTTTCTTTGCTACACCACTTAAGTGTATCTCTTCCCAGTTGCTATCATCCAACAAATTCTTGGTCATTTTCCAAGACTGTGACACATGTTAAATAGAGTCCCTAAGCCCCCTTTGTCACACTGGATGAGGTCAGCATGCACAAGGACACCTATTTAGAGCTCCTGCTTTCTACTCTTTGACTATCTCACAGTCACCTTCTTGCCCTGTTGTCATCTCTAAAATCAATAACTCAAATATCCATTTCCTATCCAACATGCTCACTTAAACACTTTCCCTGATATTATCCTCTGGCTTCACCAAATGCCCATATTATGGACCAAACCCTCTCCTTTTCTTTCTAGCAGTCTTTCACTGTTCCAGTTTGATCCGTGGTTGATCATTCCATTAATGTCATCGCCAGGGCCCTAAACTTTCCTGATCCTCTCCATTTCTTTTGTAGAACTCCACCTCTAGATGAAATTTATGATCTGCTTCCCCTACATCTGTAATAAGGCAAATTCACCTGGTAGATCAGATTACTTATTATAAATTAATTGCCTATCACCTCACATCAATCTTTAATACCCTAAAGTACATTCTTCCACATTTCTTTGGTAAACTTGTTCTCTTTTCTGCTGCTATTTGAAACATTCACATTCCTCCTCAAACCTCTAACCTTTGTGTTTTCCTCCTAGTAAATGATATCCTTTCTTCCTTCAAGAAAGCTAAAGCTATTAGACTTTTCTCAAATTATGTTATTGTATAAACCTCCCAAATATGTTAATCCTCTCCCCTGTTCACCAGAGTTCTACCCTCACAAATGCCATGAACTCTTGAAACTCAGTACAGTGAGTAATTCTTTCTTAGTCTTTCTCCTGTTTTTTTCAGCTTATGTAAAGCTATTTATTGCTTTGCCCGTAAGTCAACTCTTCATTTAGCATTATAGTGTGCCTTTCATCTATTTCTTTTGCCAACTCATCCTTAATTTCCTACCATCCTTAAGACTCAGCTCTGGGTTTTTTCTCTTACGTCTCAAACTATGTAACTTTGCAAACATTAGAGTTATGGCCATTAAAGACAAACATGATCTCCGTCCAAAATTTGTTCTTTTTCTTTTGTTGTCCATCTCAGTGGATGTTACCACAGTCCACCTCTCCCTGAAAACCAACTCTCCCTCTCTATTTATAGCCAATTCATTGTCTCCTAAACACATCTCTAATTTATTCACTCTCATCTACACTGAAACTACCCTATCCAATTTAAACTCTAAATATTTTCTGATCCTCTAGTTTTTTTCTTGCTATTGTGAAAAAGAAACAAATAAAAAACACTAAAAAAACCCTTCTGTTTTCATAAGTTAAGTCACCTCATATTATGTGTACATCTTTAAATAAAATTCTTAACATAATGTACTTTACCCTATTAGAAATGTCATTTGCTTGCCTCTCAAACCTTAATTTGTATCACTCTGGTCATCACATCCTGTATTCTCATTTACCTATATACCCTTTCTATTCTGCTATAGTACCTTTGTACATTATGATACTCTGTTTAGATTTATCTTCCTTTTTATCATCTCTTCTCTTAGTTAAATGAAAGTCTTCCCTGACTCATTCAATCCAATTCATACCTACTTATGCTTTATATATTTCCCCAAGGAAACCTTCATGCATTTGGTCAGAGCATTCTATGATTTCACAAAACTGAGTCTCTTCCCTTATGAAAACAATCATCTCAACTTATAATTATTCTCATTTCTGTGAGTTAATTTATATCAGTGTTCTCTTGATTGTAAATTCAATAATTAGAATATAGTTATTGAAAGCCCAGATCATGATTTGGGCCTTCTGTGAAAGTTGGTGGGGAATGCTATTTGTTTTTTCATTTAATTTCTCATTAAAAGATATATAAAGGTAGCCCTCCCTGGTGTCTCAGCGGGTTAAAGCACAGCACTGCAAAGCTGGCCACTGCTGGCTTTGGTAAGAGTTCAATTCCCCCACACCGGAGGTGATCCACATGGTGCAGCAGGCTTCTCCTGTCTTGCTCACTGCACGCCTAAGCAGTGTACTCTGTTGATATGCCTGTTCTGTTCCCCACTCTGTCTCTGGTGAATCTTCTCACCACCCCTGCACCTCTGGCCCGAACCCCAGTTCTGTACGCATAAATAAATAAATCTAAATATATATGTATATATATTTAAAGATAAAATGTATTTACAAAACACTCTGTGATACACTCCTCTATATAGGGTCAAGGAGTCATTATATATATATATATGATAATCTAATATAAATTAATAAATTCTCTGAGCCCTAGTAGACAGATGTGCATATATATCAAATGCATGAATATCAACATAGTTAAAGTAGTACGGCAACCACAGCCACATATATTATTATCCTCATTGCCTCTTTGTAGTCACAATCATTTCTTATAGCATCTTATAAGAACTATTTAATTTGATTTATATTGTTTTAAATTGCATAAATAAAAGTAAGCCAAGGAAAATATTCTGAAGTACAATCTGAAGTGGAAGACATACTTTCATCAGTGTTTATTCTTTTCTGTATTTCTATTTATTATAAAACTGAAAGTGTGTTAGAAATCAGAGGAAGCTTCTTGGAGCAATACAAATTGAAGAGGTAGGAATGACTGTCTGGTTGGCTTTTCTTCTACTATTGCCCTGCACATATTTACTATTTTATAAAAAGTGATCATAATCAGCCTGTCTGCTTCTCTTTGTAGGTTTACAGAGAGCCAGTGCAAGAGCACCTTCACCCTACCGAAGAGACTTTGAGGCCAAGCTCCGTAATTTCTATCGAAAATTGGAAGCCAAGGGATTTGGTCAAGGTCCAGGAAAAATTAAGTGAGTTATCCTGTACTTAGCACTGGATACAAATAGTAGATTTTTCTATGCTGTTCTACCTATTTCTTTTTAAATAGGTAGCAGTTATTTTCATAAAAGAGAAGAAAGAAAAAAGTTCAGAAGTTAGAAGGAAAAAAGTCAAAGTAAGGGCCTCCCTAGTGGTGCAGGGTTTAAAGTCTCAGTGCTATCAAACTATCACCAGCCACTGAAGCAAGAGTTCCAACCCCTGCCAGGGAGCTGACCCCCATGGCACAGCCAACCTCTTCTGCTTTGCCTGCTGCTCCCCTCAATAGTGCGTTTCAGTAGGTCCACCTATTCTGCTCCCCCTCTGTCTCTGGTTAATCCTAGCCCCCATGCACATCTAGCCTACAGCCCCATTCTTGTATGTATAAGTCAATAAAAATAAACCTTAAAAAATAAAGTGAAGACCCAGGGAGCTAGCCCACATGGCACAGCAGACCTCTCCTGATTTCCCTTCAGCAGTGTGTTTTAGTCACTCCACCTGTTCTGCTCCCCACTCTGTCTCTGTGAATCCTCTCACTACCCCATACCTCTGGCCTATACCACTGTTATTATATGCATAAATAAATAAAGTGAAAAGGCCCTCCCTGGTGGTGCAACAGGTTAGGACACAGCACTGAAAGCCAGCCACAACTGCTTCAATGTACTTTCAATCCCCCACCATGGAGGTGACCCACATGGCACGGCAGTCTTCTCCTGACTCTCCCATTGCTCCCCTCAGCAGTGTGCTTCGTTGATCTGCCTGTTCTGCTCCCCACTCTGTCTCTGGTGAATCCTCTCATCACCCATACACCTCTGGCCTGTACCTCAGTTCCATACATATAAATAAATATATCTTTTAACATTAATAAAGTGAAGAAATTGCAAAGAAAACAGAAGGACAGGATAAGAAAGGAAGGAGAGACAAGAAATAGCATATTTCAAAGACATATAAAATCAGTGGTATACCTATCCCGAAAGCAAGGAAACTTAAACAAAATTAAA
>NW_004567106.1:495236-503104 GCF_000260355.1 Condylura cristata | reverse complement strand
GCAGATTAACAAAGTACACTGCTAAGGAGAGCAGCGGGCAAGATAGGAGAGGTCTGCTGCACCCTGTCAGTCACCTCCCTTGCCAAAGATCAAGCTCATGATGAAACTGCAACAGTTCATTTCAAAGTGCCATGCTTTAACCTGTTGCACCACCAGAGAGGGCTCCCAAAGTATCTAATTTTTATAATTATGCTGTGTGTTAGAGAGTATTAAACTAAGTCTATTATTCAACTGTTGGGACTTGCACCTTGCCCTTTCCACTCCTTGGAGAGACAAGATGGTGTGATGGTAACTCTGGGCATTCATGGCTCACCTAAAACAGTCTCCAACATTGGAAATTCAGCACCACCACTCAAAACTACCCACAATTTATTGTCTTCAGGCTTGTCATCCGCCGGGACCACTTGTTGGAGGGAACCTTCAATCAAGTGATGGCCTATTCCCGGAAAGAACTCCAGCGAAATAAACTCTATATCACCTTTGTTGGAGAGGAGGGGTGAGACACAAACGGTGTTAAGCAGATATTCATATGGGTAAAACAGAACCCCCATATCATGAGTGATTTTTCTCAAAAAAGAACAAGGCAACTCTTAGTCCCAAGATGATTCTGATTATGTCATTTTAGGATAACTTTCTTTCCTGGTTTTGCCAAGTTTTAGATTTGAAGTCGACTCTCCAAACACTTGTAGTGGAGTCTAAGGTTATGTGACAAAAGTGTAGCCAAAATTATAGTAATGTAGTCCTAGAATCCCAGCTTTTTACATTGTCAGGTGGTATACACTTCTAAGTCACTAATCAGAAAATCTTTCTAAAATGAAAATACAATTACCTACCAAAGTTTTCCTGTAAATTCAGAGAAAATTATCTCAATTGTGGAGGGCAAGCCCACTAAGGAAGGCATATCAGAATAAACTTGGAAGTTCACACACATGTGTATATGATTGCACATAGGCACTGTGGCATAGGAAGTTTTTTGTGCCTCCTACAATCGAATCCTTGTTTTAAATGTGCCAGCTATTGATCTAATCTGTATTACAAAACGAAAAAGGTTAAGGACCAAGGCATGAGTTCATTCATAGATAACTGAGTAAGAACATCCCCAAAACAATCACTACATCTTCCTTTTCTAGAGAAAGCTGATTGTAACTCCCATTGGAATCCTCTCTAACAATTTTAGACTCTACTCTACATTCCCCAGGTTGACTCTGAAAGAGCACAGCCTTCCCCCACAAGCAGCACTACCTCCTTATATTTTTAATGAACTTACTGGGTTTCTCTTTCCTCTGCAGCCTGGACTACAGTGGTCCATCTCGAGAATTCTTCTTCCTTTTGTCTCAGGAGCTCTTCAACCCTTACTATGGACTCTTTGAGTACTCTGCAAATGATACTTACACAGTGCAGATCAGCCCCATGTCTGCATTTGTGGAAAATCATCTTGAATGGTAAGATCTGAAAATTTTACTTATGTTTGAAGTTTTAGCTTCAGAATCAACAGAATTTCTTGAATGTCATTGTAGTTAGAGTAGGTAGAGGAATGGGCCAAATATTATAAGGGTGAAAAAAAAAACCCTCTGGTAGTCTTTACCTAGAATGGATAACATATCAAATGCAAATTAATGTAAAATACAGTAATTATTTTCTGAGTAGACACAGGAAATTAATTTTGATAATTCTACTAAAATCATAAGAGTCTCTAGTGAAAGATTAATGAAAGTCATCAATTTTTAATTCTTTGATCTTTAATGAATGGCTTTAGCACTGTGAATATCAACTATTATATTTACTTAAAGTAAATTATTCTATTTTTCTTAGAGTCAGGTGATCTCTAAGAAACCTCTAGCTTGAAAATCCAATATCTCTTTAATCTCTCCTATCAAAATATCAATTACCACTTAATTACATGCATAAGAAAATAAATATCTGTCAAATCTAAGAGTTCTGTTGGTGAAATACTCCAGAGATAGGTATAAGAAATCTGTGGAACTACATAGGGCTTTTAGAATATATTCACTTTCCTAATTTTCTGCTGTGGCACTACCACACCCTATTTAAAAATTAACTCTTCTTGGCATATAATAGACCAGGCAAGAAAATAATGATAATGGTGAAAAGCTATATACCAGAGACATTTTGTGGGAGTAGAATGGGGAATGGTATCAAAAATATTGGGGGGAGGGAAATACACTGAACTATGGTGACGGCACATGGGTGATTTGGTGATGGGAAGACAACTGAGATTGCAACTGAGATGGAAAAATGCACAAAAAAAATTACCCCTACTCTTACTGCAGGGTTTCCTGCCATAAAGAGGAAGATGAGTCCTGGAGATTTCTATTATGTTCGCTGCTGACATTGCTTGCTTATAATGTGATTCAATGACTGCTGGTAAAGGGAATTTGGTCAGTTAAATTTAGAGCCTAAATTCCCATGTTTTCAAAATAGCTAAGTTTGCTAACTCTTCCATCTATTACACATGCCTTCTCTCTCCAAAGTTCTTGAGCTGATGCAGGAATGTGTCTACATCAAGCATCTGGCACAAATCAACAAATGAAATTTCTCCTTTGTCATTCTTTCACATGTAATTTGTCAATATTGTATGAAGAAGCAAGTGACATAAAAACACAGTTGGGATGTAGGCAGAAGAGGGGGGGCTAAAAGCTACCACGTATGGACTTATGGCCATGGGAATTGAATGCCAGCCCTCAAATATATCACATTCCAGCAGAGTTCATTCCCAATATGGAGTGTTATAACCTTTGATGTAGAATATATATGTTTGCAGATTATACTTAATATAATCCCTTAACTCTCTATTAGTTTGTAAGCATGAAATTTAAGGTGGTGTCTTACTGTGTTGATTCTCAATGATGAACACCTGAAACTTACATAATATTGTGATGCAATGTTCCTAAAGCAGTGGCAGTATCCAAGACAGGAAGAATTGAAATTAGGAATATCTCAGAAGGAAAAAATAATAAGTCAATAAGTTAATTTGCTGATTGAAAGTTTAAATTACGGGGAGGGGAAAATAAAGAATAATTCCAAGATTTTGTTTGCTCAATCAGCTGCAGTGATACTATTAACTGTGTTTGCTCAATTGGAGTTCTGTAAAGTAGATGATAGTCAGAGAAAAGTTGTGGAATTCATGCTTGACAGAGTTTACAGGTTTTTTTTTTCATAGATACAAGTTAATGTATTAATATGTAACTAGAACTCTGGTCTGGTTACTAAGGGAGTAGTTGGCTTAAAAATTGAGATTTAGGAAACATCAACAAAGATGGTGCCATGCTTTTAATGCAGGAGAAGAGAGCATGCAGAGTTGTGCAAACAGAGTGGGGTTGAGATTCATGCCAATGTGAAAACACAGCTGTGTAAGGGGTGAGCAGCATTAAAGGTATTGAAGGAAGCAAGGAGAGGCCAAAGAACTCAGAACCTGGGAGGTTAATATAGTTAATGGGTTTGGAAGACACAAGGGATGCTCAGGATGAGTCCTAATAGGTGGCGGAAAGGTGGTCATAAAAGGCAAAGATCAAAGGGGTTTTCAGGCAATAAGTAGGGTCTTCGTGGTTCCATGGCATAGGATTGGGAGGACAGAACTTAGAACATGAAGGAGTAAGAGAGTTCAATTGACTGT
This sequence comes from Condylura cristata, assembly GCF_000260355.1. NCBI lineage: Eukaryota > Metazoa > Chordata > Mammalia > Eulipotyphla > Talpidae > Condylura > Condylura cristata. The sequence continues at coordinate 499,470 of NW_004567106.1, read as the reverse complement.
CAGGACTGTGGATGGTGGCAGAGGAGTACAAGGTTGAGAGCCATGAAGTCATGAAGGGGGCCCAAAGTTCTGAGATAAGATTTAGTGTTAAGCAGGGGCTTTTTTATTACAGAGTAACACCATACACCCAAAGAAAACACACTGGAATTGTAGACTCTCAATTGTTACTTAAGAGTAGCTTCAGTCTCTTTTCACAGAGAAAATTGTCTAACCTGCTGTTCATCCTCCACTTTTAATCTCACTTTATTACCCTCTACTCATTCCTGTGTAAAGGAGCTAAAAAGGTTGCGTCAATATGTCAGTTGTACTTTATTGTTTTAAGGAGGAAACTGGAAGATATAGTGAAATCTTAAGAATTAGCAATATGAACTGCAATTGCCATGTATAAAAGTCAGAGTCTCAGACATACCTCTTCTGGGTACTTCTGGAACTATTAACTGTTATCATTCCCATGAGAAGGATCTTGAGGACTTTCGTTCACTGACATTCCAACTCTTGTTGAAAATATTTACCATATAGTCAGACATAAAATTGCAAGTAGCTTTCTGGCCAACTGGCAATCTAACCAGAGTTGAAACAAATGAGTGTCCTTTTCATTGGAAGGAGTGTCCTTTTCATTGAGGAATGTCGGTACCCACAATCCTGGGCCAGCTGAGAAGCCAACAGTACAGATTGTTTATGATTGTGTGGTGAACCTCATGTAAAGTTCAACTTTTCTCCCATCAACACTCAGGGCTCTGGGAGAGGAGACTGGTTTCCTCTGGATGGTTGCTATCATAGCTGAGCATGCTTGAGGCTCTTCCTTAACTTTGAACAGGAAACCCTGTGCAGCTGTGGTGTCTCAGATGGAAATGCTATACTAATTTTTTACAGGTATTTACCTGCAGGTGACCCTTTGCCTCATGGCACATAGTTTACAAGTGAAGGAAAAGAGGGGAAATTTCTCTTTAACCCTCTATGTTCTTTTTGGGTTAATTGAACACACAAATCTGTACCAGTAATAGAAACATAACACATTTAATTGAACATTTATAAGGAATTTACATAACTATAAATTCTAGAGTGATTAGAACAGACTAAAAGGTTTTTTTTGTTGGTTTTTTTTGTTTGCTTTTTTACTGTTGAGCTAATGAATATCATAGGGGCCTGGACATCAGGGAGTCGAAGGATGGCTCCCATGATAAGGAGAAGAGGGTAACTCACACAGAAAAAGTAAATGTATTGTAACTACATGTCTTTCATACATGTAGGTTTCTCTAGTAAAAAGAGTATTTGTGTAAATGCCCCTAAATCTAAATAATCTTCGTACTTCTCTGAAGTTAAGGTAATGGTAATAGTTTTACTTGAAGCCTGCAGAGCCTTGGTCGACATAAGTTCCACATGCCAAGGTAACACATCTTAGAAAAAAGCAATTCTGGGCATTTGGGGAACACCTATCTTAACTTTTTTTAATGATTTATTTATTATGTATACAGAACTAGGGTACAGGCCAGAAGTGCAAGGGCAGTGAGAGAATTCACCAGAGGCAGAGTAGGAAGCAGAAGAGGTCAACTGATGAAGTATACTGCTGAGGGGAGCAGTGGGTGGGTGAGGAGAAGTCTGCCATGCCATGTGGTCACCTCTGGGGCAGGGATCGAAGTCATGCTGAAGTGGCTTTACCTTCTCAGTGCTGTGCTTTAACCTGCTGCGCCACCAGGGTGGGCCCCTATCTTAACATATTTTTAAGATTTAGTTATTTATGGATACAAGAGCAGAGGTACAGGCCAAAGGTGTAAGGGGTAAGAGGATTCACCAGAGACAGAATGGGAAGCAGAACAGCAGATCGAATGAAATACACTGCTGAGGAGAGCAGTGGATGAGACAGGAGAGGTCTGCTACACTGTGTGGGTCACCTTCTTTGCTGAGGATGGAATTGGCACTGCAGTCACTGCTGATAACTTCACAGTGCTGCTCTTTAGCCCCTTGCACCACCAAGAAGGACCCTACCTTAACATTTTTTGGGGGGTGCTGTTCTTTACAAGGAAAATTCATGGTTACATGTGCCCTGAGTACTTTGTCAGCTATTGGACCAGTATTTTAGGGGAGGTTACCACGGATCATACTTGGATGTAATGACTTTGTAGCTTAAACAAAGTGTGGGCCACAAGAGAGTGCTGCATTCCCAACTAGGTCATTGTAACTATAACTACTGTAGTAGGGAAATGCATGACACTGAGAAAACCTGAATTCCAAGTTCTCAAATCTAATCAACCAAGTGGATGTTCCGCATGCACCAATAGGATTGAGGCTGTGGCTGATCTCAGATCTGAGTGCAGCACCTCCCATCTTCCTTTCTTACTCTAAAAAAAATGCTTATCCCATTATCAATATCGACTGGGAGTAAAGTGACACTTATTGTGACCAATATATCACTCATAAGAAATCATAAACCAAGAGATTATATAAGGCTTGTCACAGTCACAGCTTTGATTTTGTGAAGCTGGGAATTGTTCCCTCACAAAGAACAGGTTGAAGCAGAAGTCTACTTGGGAGGAACAACTACCCACCTTCTGTCCTCTTCACTCAGCAAACCAAGCCAAACATAAACAGTGGGAAAAGTAGTCAACTTTACAAGATTATGCTTCACTCAGAATTAAAATACTGCTTGGATGTGGTTAGAAGAGGCTTCTTTTCACCAATCATTAATTTTCATTATCATGGCTCTTTCTTTTTATCTTGTCTTTGTGTCTCATACTTTTATTTGCTTTGTTCCATTCCAAACTGGAAAGTAAGTCCCATGGATGTAGAGCAGGGTCTTTCATTTGACTCTAGCACAATGTTTGTTTGGCACTTTGAAGTGTTCAAAGTAATATTTCACTGAATATTGGGTGCATACATGAATAATTTCCACAAACCACACTAGTCACTTACTTGTACCAGTTCTGTTAAGATAGAATTATCATATCATCCATGTATAATTAGTTGCTCAAAGGTCACACAAATTTTTTTATTCACTTGTGATTTTTAAAGCCCTTATGATGTCAGTATTAAATACAATGTTCCCAGAGAACTTTGATTCTGCCCTACACCATACTGAACTGCTGCTATTATCTTGAGTAGGGGCTTCTACCTTCTCTCACATAGTGCTAGTCTGCTCCATCAGCCACTTGTGGGCCAGACTATAGACAAAATTATGGACAGAGAAGTACTTAACACAGAGAGACTTTCCCTTGAAAGCTCTTTTTTTTTTTCTAAAACTACTGACTCCCTGATAATTGTATGGGGGCTTCATTTGCACTGGAATAGATCTAGACAAACAAAAGTCCATACTACAGGGAGGCATAACAATTCTCCCTACTTGTATTTGTTCTTGTCACATATTGAAAGATATCATTATGGGGCCCTCCCTGGTGGCGTAGCAGATTAAAGCACAGCACTGTGAAGCTAGTTGCAGCTGTCTCAGTGCAAGTTCAGAGGGAACCTGGGACATACGAAGGCTACAAATATCAACAGACACCTTTCAGAAACATGGGCTCAATGTGTTACTAGAAGAGGCTGAACAACACAAGAGAACCCTGACTCTTACCAGCTGAGACAACAGTTACACACAGTGGAGGGCTGGGAAAAATAACACAACTCAGAATACCCTCCACAATTGAAGTGTCTGGAAGTCCCTCAGCTATTCCAGAAAGAACATCCAAAAGAAAAAAAAAAAAAATGCCGGTCAATAATAGCAATGCTGTATCCCAGTGAATAGAAAGTATTAGAAAATACACAACAGGGAAAAGAAGACAAATATTATTCAAGCAAGTCCACAGGGGGGAAATTCAACACAAAAAGGTCAGTCAACAGAAACCACCAAAGAAATAGAACTGTTCAACCTACCAGATAAAGAATTCTGAATCATCATGATAAACAAACAAAATGAAAGGAGTCCAGCCATCAAGGAGTTGAAGAATGAAAACAAGGAAATGAATGAAAGAAATGAAAAAAATATGAGACAAGCAATCAGCAAACTGAAGAAAGCAAATGAGACATTAAAAAAGGAAATAGCAGAAATGCAGGCGATGAAAAGGCCACTAAAAGAGATAAAGAATGCTGGGAAAAGTTATGAAAACAGAATAGATGAAATGGAAGAATGAATTAGCACCCTCAAAGACGCAGAAACAAAGACTTTTAAAAAGAAAAAGGAAGAGAAATAAAAAGGAAAAGGAATGAAGAAACACTTCAAGAGCTATCTGACACCATTAGGAAA
>NW_004567106.1:491456-491950 GCF_000260355.1 Condylura cristata | reverse complement strand
ACCTCGAATAGCCAAAACCCTCATGTCTAAGAAAAATCAAAATGGATGCATTACAATCCCAAATTCAAGCTGTACTACAAAACCATAATAATCAAAACTGCATTGTACTGGAATAAGAATAGACATACAGACAAGTGGATTCGAATAGAAAACCCAGATATAAACCCATAAGTTTATGGACACCTAATTTTTGACAAAGGAGCAAAGAAGATACAATGGAACATAGAAAATTTATTCAGCAAATGGTGCTGGGAAAACTGGGTAGCTGCATGCAAAAAAATGAAACTAGATCACTGCCTTACTCCAGTCACAAAAATCAACTCGAAGTGAATTAAACACCTAGACATAAGAACAGAAACCATAAAATACCTATAAGCAAAGATGGGTCAAACACTACACGACATATACTTCAGCAACATCTTTAAATACAGAGCACACAATGCCACAATAGTGAAGGCAAGGATAAATAGATGGGACTACATCAAGTTAAAGAG
>NW_004567106.1:489146-490561 GCF_000260355.1 Condylura cristata | reverse complement strand
GTGGGGATTACAATTGAGATGGAAAAATGATGAACAAATGAGACCAAAGCAGGGAGAAGGAAGGAAGTAATGAGAATTAGGAAAGAAAGAGATAGATATCCAAAAAAAAGGTCCAAAATTTCAATGAAACCAAAAACTAGTATCTTGAAAACCTAAAGTAGACAAATCTCTAGCTATATTCACGATGGGAGGAGGGGAGAAGGGAAGAAAACAACTGAAACAAACAAACAAAAAAGAATCAGAAGTGAAAGAGCAATTATAACATCTCAACAAGTCAAAGGATTTTAAGAGATTACTAGGAGTATTTTAATGCTAGTAAAATGAATGTCCCAGAGCAGCTGGATTAATTAGAAATATATACCCTCAAGGACTGAATCAGGAATAAACAGAAACCCTGAGTCTTCTGCCTGCCTGCGACTATGAAGGTCTCTTTTCATGAAACTTTTCTCTTTGCAAAGCAGCAATAATACTTCTGCCCATTTATGATTATGCGGATAACTCTTTTTTCTTTCTGTCCTTTTAAAATGTAAAAAGAAGGGGAAAGAAATGGAAAGAAAATCTGAACAGATCATTTACAAGCAAGGAAATTGACATATTAATAAAAATCTCAGAATCAGAATAGATTTACTTCACCAGACTATTTACATTATTTTACCTCAGCACCCTAATATATAAAATAAGGATTAAAAATATATTTACTTTCAGGCCCTCCCTTATGGCGCAGCAGGTTAAAGCACAGCACTGAGAAGCTAAAGCCACTTCTGCCTGAGTTTGATTCCCGCCTGCCCCGGAGGTGACCACATGGTGTAGCAGACCTTTCCTGACCCGCCCGCTGCTCCCCTCAGCAGTGTACTTCGTCGATCTGTCTGTTCTGCTCCCCACTCTGTCTCTGGTGAAACCTCTCACCACCCATGAACCTCTAGCCTGTACCCCAGTTCTGTATGTACAAATAAATAAATCTTAAAAATATATATACACATATATATATATATATATATATATACTTTCATCACATGTTTCAAACATTTTAATGATTTCAACTTGATTAAACAAATGGAAATAGATGCCACCCTCTTAAAATTTTGCTTTCAAGATAAAAGAAGTGAAAACAATCTAGTAACAATATCAAGTCCAAGATAAATCACATGATTATTCTTGAGAAATCCTTAGGCTTGATGCCTAGTACACAAATAAACAAAACTGTAACTATTTTTTGAGTTTGTCAAAGATATAAATTCCATGAAATTTGTTTTTTTCTTATTTGGTTAAACCCAATTAACAGAGTTAGAGAGATATAAAAAAAGCATAAGTTGAATGAAAGTATGAATGATTATTTTTTGGTTAGCCTCAATTTCATTAGGTAAAATATGATCTCAGAATAGTGAGAGGTGTAAAATGTTTAACAACAACAACAA
>NW_004567106.1:485082-488656 GCF_000260355.1 Condylura cristata | reverse complement strand
TGTGCTCTTCCCATTCCTATTTTGATCCTACTCTCCCCTTCCCCGCTGCAAAATGTCTCTGGATTATAGTTGCCTGTTAAATTTGATATTTACCTTATTATAATTTCTTTTTTTCCACCTGGCCCCTTATTTGGATTCTCTACATTCCTCTTAAGAGTGAAATTTTCTGGTATTTTTTCTTTTTCGAAATTCTGGCTTATTTCACTGAGCATGATCACTTCCAGCTCCATCCACATTTTTGCTAAGGGCATGTGTTTACCTTTTTTGATTGCTGAGTAATATTGCACTGTGTGGATATTCCACATTTTCTTAATCCAGTCATCTATTTTTGGGCATCTAGGTTGTTTCCATAGCTTATCTGTTATAAATAATGCTGCAGTAAACATAAGGGTAAGGTGTCCTTTGAATTATTATTATTAATTTTTTGTTGTTCTTTGTGTAATTACCTAAGAGTGGAATGGCTGGACCATATGGGAGGTCCATTTGTAGCACTTTTAGGAACCTCCAAGCAGCTTTCCGTAGTGATTGAACCATTTTGCATTCCTACCAACAGTGTAAGAGAATTCCTTCTTCTCCACACCCTCACAAACTCTTTTGTTACTATTCTTTGTGTGTGTGTGTGTTTCAAAAACTTATTTATTTATGCATACAGAACTGGGGTACAAACCAGAGGTGCAGGGGTGGTGAGAGGATTAACCAGAGACAAAGAGGGGAGCAGAACAGGCAAATCTATAAAGTACACTGTGAGGGGAGCAGCAGGCAAGACAGAAGAGGTCTGCTGCACCATGTGGATCACCTTTGGTGCCAGGGATCAAACTCACTCTGAAGCAGCAGTGGCTAAATTGCTGTGCTGTATCCTAACCCATTGTGCCACCAGGGAGGGCTACTAGTCTTTTTAATCAATGCCATTCTCACTGTTATGAGATAGTATTTCATTACAGTTTTGATTTTCATCTCCCTGATTATGGGTGATGTTGAACATTTTTACATATGTCTGTGGGCCATTTGTATACCAAATCAAAGCATAAAAATTATTAGCTTTCCTATATGCAAACAATAAATCTGAAGAGGAAGAAATTAAGAAAATGAGCCCTTTTATAATTGAAACAAAAAAATCAAATAGTTGTAAATAGACCTACAAAAGAGGAAAATGGTTTGTACAAAGAAAATTATACAACTTTTTTTTAAAAATAAATAGATACCCCCTGCTCATGGATTGGAAGAATCAATACTATCAAAAAGCCATCCTACCAAGGGCAATGTACATATTCAATGCTATTCCAATAAAAATTTCATGACATTCTTCAAAAAAATACAACAAATATTGATAAAATTCATATGGAACACACGCGCACACACACAAAACCAAATAGCTAGAGCTCTCCTGAGTAAAAAGAAAAGAAATGGAGGTATTACACTCCTAGGCTTCAAAATGTACTACAAGTCCATAATAATTGAAACTACATGGAATTGGAATAAGAATAAACACACAGACCAATGGAATCAAATAGAAAATCTAGAAATAAGGCCATAGATGTATAGATAGCTAATCTTTACAAAGGAGTACAATATGCAATAAAACAAAGAAAATCTATTCAGTAGATGGTGCTGGGGAAACTGGGCTGCTGAATATGAAGCTGGACCACTACCTCACAAAAAAACCAACTCAAAATGGATTAAAGATCGAGACATGACCTGAAACCATAAAATATGTAAAAGAAAACATAGGTGAAATACTATATGACATATACTTCAGTAACATCTTTTACAACACATCACCCAAAACAAGATAGTAAAGGAAAGGATAAACAGATGGTACTACATCAAATTAAAGAGCTTTTGTACAGGAAAAGAGACTAACCAAAACAAAGAGACAGTCTGATTGGGAGAAACTTTTTTTTAATTACAAATATCCACAAAGAGCTGGGGAAACTCAACAAAAACAAAGTAAACAACCCAGTCAAAAAATGGGCAGATGAGTCAAAAAGACACTTCTCCAAAGAGGAAATGCCTTGGGATTTTTAGGTCAAAAGAGACAAGAGTTTCCAATTATCAGATGTTAAATAACAAACATAACCTACAAAATATTGACTTTCCCTTCTATTCAGATATCAGGGGACTTTCTTTTATACTCTATTTTCTGCTATCTAAAGAAAATAAAACCAGTATATGTTTATTTAAAACAAAACTAAATGGGATACAGTCACAAACTTCAATGTCATACTGATTTGTTACACTTTTTTCCCCCCATCATATCCTTTCTATCAATGCAACTGATTCAGAATGAATTGCTGAAATTACTTCTAATATTCCTGGAAACTCTTAAGTAATATGAGAATCTAATGTTGTCCAAGCCATTATTATTTTGCCATTCCATGTAAAATTATATAACAACATTCAGTTTGATTTTAAGTCGTATTTAAATAATCAAATATTTTCCTGAATCATAATGTGATTATACTATATTTTCCATGACAGTCTGAGAGTTTTGCCTACTGTGTTCACAGAGCTAGCACAGGTCCTCAAAAATGGTAGGTAACTTTTAATAAATCATGATATTATGATTTATTAAAAGCAGGAATGAAGGAGAGAGGTGAGGAGGAAGTAAAGAGGAAGGGAGATAAGAAGGGTAGAGGAAAGAGGAGGGGAGGAGAAGGGGAGAAGAGATGAAAAGAAAGGAAGAAGAGGGGAGAGGAGGGGAAGGGAGGAAAAGAAGAAGAGATGGGAGCAAAGGAAATGAAGAACAGAAGGAAAGAAAGACCTAAATGTTGTTTGAGTTAAATCAAATAGATTATTTTTTATGCTAACAAGTGTTAGGAAGGTTATGAAGAAATTGGAACCTTTATAAGCTGTATATGGAAATGTCAAATGCAGTCACTATGGAAAATAGTAAAAAGGAGCCTCAAGAAATTAAAAATAGAACTACCAGATGATCCACAGATCCTAATTTTGGATACACACACACACACACACACATGCACATACATATATGTGTGTATACACACACACATATATGAATTTAAATAATCTTGAAGAGATCATTATGCTTCTATGTTCAACACAGCTTTATTCACAATAACCAAGATATGGAAATTGTCCAAATTTTCATCTCAAAACAAATATAGAAAATGTGTAATTTATATATGATAGGATATTATTCATATTTTAACAGGAAGAAAATTCTACCATGTGCAAAAACATATTGATAGAATTGGAAGATAATAAAGGAAATGAGCCAGTCACAAAAGGGGTGGTTATTTCTTACTTTTTTCTTCTGGATAATTTTTAAGTTACTATCTTTGAGATTATGGATTTGGTTCATAGCTTTCTTTAAAGCCTTTGATCTTATATATTGAGTTCTTTATATCCTGAAATCTGTGATTTTCTTCTTTAGACTCAATTTCTACCTTCTGTTTGTCAATTTTATTTCTGAGCTTATTAATTTGGTTTTCTAAGTCTTGTTTTATCTTTCATTCATTTTTCTGAGTTATCTTGTATCATTTTGACTTGCCTTTCTTTTATCTTTGTGATATCTTTTATCTTTGAACTCTATCTCAGGGAGATGTAATCTTCT
>NW_004567106.1:474089-484907 GCF_000260355.1 Condylura cristata | reverse complement strand
CCAGCAGATGAAGCTGTTGTTTGATTTGATTTGATTTTTTTTTTCCTTTTCTTTTTGGCCTCTGCTTGCTCCCATAGGTACTGATGTATTTGCATTTTTTCTGTTAACTTGGTTGAGGAAGTTCACAGAGGTGTCCTACCACAACTGCAAACTTGCTGGGTGAATGGTAGTGTTGGTCTGTGTATGAAGCTCTACCTCTCTGGAGTTCCAGATCTGAGATTTGGTTATCAGCCCAATGTCAATGCACTTCATGAGGTCAGTCACAGTCCCAAAGAGTAGAATAGGGAGGAATGTAGTAAAGTTCCTTATTATTACTTCAATACCAGGATCCTAACTGTGTGAAATGGATCAGCATTTAGGGTTCACCCAGTTCGATGATGTGTATCTCCACATGGTTTCTGCTCTTGTCTCTTCAGGGCCCCTGCCAAAGCCAGTAGTCTGTGTCACCTGCCCCAGCCTCATGCTCCAGGTGTTTCTCTTAGACCTCCCTCCTCTCCAGTCCAGCATAACTCTCCTCTGTGCCCCCTGTGTTGGTCTTTGTAAGAAGCACTTCATTCTTAACCCAAGTCACAGGATTTGCTCCATGTAGTATCCCTATAGTCAATTGTCAAATGTTTTTCTTGTGAATAAAACAAGGAAACTATGCTTTAAAAAAATATTAAATAGAAGTTGCTGGTATCCTGTTTCATAGTGCAAAGCTCCCCACCTCCCTGCCTCACAAACTTATCATTTCCACCACTAAATGGAGTGCAGGCCAGAGGTACAGGGGCAGTGAGAGGATTCACCAGAGACAGAGTGGGGAGCAGATAAGGCAGATGGACGAGATACACTGTTAAGACTTCCCTGTAGTGGGAAATAATTACCCATGAAGGTGAAGATTTTTGTCTAGCCAGTCACAAGTACAGATGAAGGCCCTTCTAAAGTAAAGTTGAGTAATTAAAGAAGTAAGATTTACAAAGGACCAGAGGTCAAATCAATGTAATAAGAACACTGTAATTTGAGTTCCAGCAAGATGGCGGCAGATTGAAGACACTGTAATCACTACTTCCAAACTCACACAGGATTATAGGACTGTAAATGGTCTGTGGACTTAGATACTGTGATTTTCACCCCAAATGAGAATACCTTGGACTCACTAGAAGGAAGATCACTGAGGGAGTATTGGGGGTTGGGGAGTTCCAATAAGAGAACTCTCCCCGGGAGTGCTCAGGTGCCTGGAAGTTTGGCAGGCTGCAGGAGCCACTTTGTTCCTCACTAAAGCCATGGAGGTGAAGGGAGATGGCTCAGCTCAGTGAGTGGAGCCCAGGCTAAGAAAAGACTTCAGATCTGATCCAGAGTACCTCGTTGCTGGGCAAAACCACTGGTGGACCAGCTCAGGAACAGGCAAGAGGGCAACAGAGTAATGATGCTGAGATGATTACATCCAAGCTCGCAAGGGGATATATAAAAACAGACTATAGACTTACCTGCTATGAGTTTCAACCCAAATGAGAACATCCTGGACTCAATAGAAGGAAGATAACAGAGAGAATCGGCATTTGGGGAGATCTGATAGGAGAACTCTGATCCGATCCAGGAGTGCCCAGCTGCCAGAAGGAGACCTGCTTCCCATCCGCCCCTTGGCCCACCCTGGAGATCAGGACAGACAGCTCAGCTGGGTGAGTAGAATCTCAGCTGCAGGGAAAGGCCGCAGCCCCGAACCTGGATCTTCCAGGCACCCAGGTGCTAGGACCCGGGGGCTTGCCCAGGTGCCCAGTCACTAGAAGGAGACTTGCTTCCCTTCCCCCCTTGGCCAGCACTGGAGATAAAAAGAGACAGCTCAGCTGGGTGAGTGGAATCCCAGCAGCAGGGAAAGACTGCAGCCCTGAACCCGGATCTCCCGGGCAACCAGTTTTTTATATCAATTTTGGGAAGGCCTCTTTGATCATTTCCTTGAATTATTCCTTGAATCATTTCTTAGTTGCCTTGTTTCTCTCTTCTCTTTCTGGATTTCTATGACTCATATTTCATTTCCTCATGGAGTCAGATAATTCCTGAAGTGTTTCTTCATTATTTTTCCTTTAACTCATCTTTCCTTTCTTGATTCTTTTGTATCTGTATCTTAGGGAGTATTCATTTGATCTTCTATATCCTCAGTTCTATTTTCATATATTTCCCAGAAATTTTTAGCTTCTCCATTGGTCTTTTAATATACTGCATCGCCTCTATTTTTTTATTTAAAGTTTCAATTTTATTATTCTGTTTGTTGAATACACTTCTCATAGAATTAGTTTCCTTTTCACCATATTTTCATGCATTTCTGATTCTTTGCCCATTTATCTGGCTCTCTTACTTGTAGTTCTTTTTAATTCCTCATCTGACAGGGAGGAGAGTTCTTCTGTACTGGTGGTGTTGGGTTCTGTAGTTTTTCTTTCTATGTTGTATTGCTCCCCAAGAACTTCCATGGCCACTTGTGATTTTCTTTGTCTCCATTGCTTGCTTGTAGTTTGCATTACCATTGGTCATTTGGCACTGTGTGTGAATCCTTCTCCCCCGCTATTCTTAGTGTTTACCTTTGGGACCTAGGGTTGTGCAGGAGCCTCCCCCAAAGCTCTACCATGCCCTGTTCTGGTGGCTGAAAGACCAAGGTGGACATTAAGTCCAGAGGTTGAGTTGTTGAGACCTCACTGCTCCCGATAGCAATGGCTCATGGTCCTCCTCCACAGGCAAGAAGGGCAAGAGGTTGCCCAACACTTCTAACAGTTCCTGATTGAGTGTTCCTGAAGAACAGTACCACAAAGGCCAGTTTGATCCCAGTCTGTTGGTAGTACCTGAATATCAGATAGAATGTACTCAGTACCTTCTGAGGCCACCATAAACAGCTAAATCCTACAAATTCATAGGCCCAGTTTCTCTCCACTTCCAAAGAGCTGGAAGACAGTTCTGGGGCCATCGGTACTCACCTGATGGTTGCCAAGTATTTCTAAGTCAGAGTCTGTTAGACTCTGTCTATAGCCTTATCTACTAGGTGGTGCTGGCCATTTGAGTGGATGTGCCTCCTAGTGTATCTGGTGGCATGCAGTGAACTGCTAGATCATTGAAGTTTTAGGTTTAAGGCCCTGTCTGCTTCCAAGAAGCTGAAAATTTGTACTGGGATCAGAAACACTCCGCTGTGGAAAATAAAAGTGCCTGATGCCAGTTAGAGCACCACAAAGCCTGGGCTGGAGCCCAGTCTACTGGGAGGTATCTACAAACTGAATGAGATGCAATTCTATGTTGAACTGCTTGTTACTCTAAGTTGCAGTTCAGAAAAAAGGATGGGAAAGACAGAAAACAAAGAAAAGAAGAAAAAAGAGAGAAGAAAAACAGAGAGCTGAAGAGAAAGAAGAAAAAATGAAATGGAAGAGAAAAGAGAAAGGGGAAAGTAGAACTGCTTGTGGTGCAGGACTCTATTGGATCCTGAGAAGCTGTTGCCTGGTGTTTTGTCCTGGTCACTGGGGAGAGCCAAAAGGTTCACTGTGATGCTCTACCCAAGGTCAGTGTTGGGCTACTAACTCCTTCAAAGTTGTGTTTCAGGGGAAAAAAAAAGTTTTTTTCCTTAAGGCTCAGTCTTCATGGAGAAGCTGGCAGCTCGTTGTCCAGTCTGCTATGCGGTACCTGAAGGCTGAGTGGGGTGCACTTCCACACTGAACTGCTCTGTTCCTCCAGGAGCAGCTCAAGATAAAAAGTTATTTTAAAAAGTTTGTGATTCAGGCCCTCTCTGGTGATGCAACAGTTTAGGACAGAACATTGCAAGCTCAAGGCAGCCACTTCAATGTGAGTTCGATCCCTGCCCCAGGGTTGATCCACATAGCGTGGCAGACTTCTCCTGGCCCACCCGCTGCTCCCCTTAGCAGTGTATTTCATAGATCTGCCTATCCTACTCCCAACCATCTCTGGTGAATCCTCTCACCACCCCTGCACCTCTGGCCTGCACCCCATTTTTGTATGCATAAATGAAAGAATGAATGGATAAATAGATAGTTAAATAGATATATAAACAAAGAGTAAAGTTATACAGGGGTTGCATTTTATATAAAAAAGAAAGAAAAGTTCGTGGTTCAGGTCTCTGTCCTCTCCTGAGTTGCCGACTGGTGACACTGAGGTCAGTGATGCTCACTCAGGGATGCCTGAGGGCCTCAGATGCATGGTAGGATAGTAGGAGGCTTGAACAGAAACCTGGTCTGCTGGGAGGAGTCAGCACCAGTGGCCTGACTCCACCAGAGAATGAGATCTTTCTCTGGCTTTTGAACTCCCTGTGCATCAATAGTCCATGTGCTGTACAGTCAATTGAAAGAGTCTGGGTTTTTCCAGGATCTACCATCCCTTTTTCATAGATGTTTTTAGAAGAAAGATTGATTCCAGTCTCTTCATTACATTTCTCCAATGATTCTTAAGAGTGAGTGGATTTGCCTCCACCCCCTTTGGAAACATTTGGCAACATCAGGGCACAATTTTATTATCACAATTTGGTGCAGAGGAGAATGCTACTAGTATATAGTGGGAAGTGCCTGGATGGTGTTAAATGTGTTACAATGTGCAGGACAGCAAATATTAGTAGTGACAAGGTTGAACAAACTTCTGAAAGGACTCTACCTTCTGCACATTCTGGTTCAATTCCAGGAATTAGCAGGGATGTATGACTGCTACAGAAAGTCTTCTGGAACTCAGTTGACACAAACGACTTGGCTGTCAAACTGCATGAGGTAGGCTGTGCAATGATTTATGCAGTCAGAGTCAAGGTTTGGGACTCAGAACTCTGTGATGGTGTCCTGGGGACATTCAAACAGGGATGCATTTTTATCATTCTTCTAGTTTCATTCACTAACAGTAAAATATTTTGAGCCCCTCAAACTTTATAACACAGTGCCAGTTCTTACAGGTGTTTATGTCTCAGAAGATGCGATCACACTTGGGAAGAACCTCAAAGTCTGCAGTCTGTGCACAGGATGTGTTCTTTCATCTGCCTTAATTCCCTACCCCCTACCAAAGGTAACAAGATCCAAGACCATTATCATCAACTTTCCAGCTTCTTTTAAACTCTCCAACATATTATGTGATCCCCTATCAGGCAGAAACGCCAGTAGTTGGAGAAAGCTTTGGATATCATACTGGTGAAACTGATGTATGAACTATCATGTTAAACCATGATAGTGCCCTACAAAAGTCAGGGAGGAAGGAAAAAAGAGAAGAGAGGGAGGAAAATGAAAAGAGAAGGTGAGGAGAAGGGAAAAAGGAAGGCAAGAAAGGAAGGGAGACAGTGAAAGGAGGGAAGGAAGGAAGGAGAGAAAGAGGGAAAGAGGGAAGGGGAAGTCAAGAGTCAAACAGAGAGACTTATGGCTTAAAAGGCAAGAGGAGACTGAGAAGGCCACCACAATCAAGAGAGCTTGAGACAAATGTTCGGAGGTCCAAGTTTAATGTCAGGAGACGAAACTGCTATAAATACCACAGTAAATCTTTCAGTCTTGTATATAAGCTGGGCACTATACTGAGGATTTAACTTTTTTTTTATCATTTTCATTATTTAACTGGAAGTCTTTTAAAATCATTTTTTCCCTACTACATTGCATCCAAATGTAGGTTTCTCATTTTCTTTATTTGGCAAACTACCTTGTTTTCCCTTCCACAAATCCAGTCTGTGAACAAGCGCTCCCTCTTCCAAATTTCCCAAAGGCATTTTTTTGCCAGTATGCAGGTTGTTTTATTTCAAGAAGCAATTGAAAAATACACTGTGAAATCATTTTATACTACCTCCTGCTAAAACATCTTCCAACAAATAATTTAATAGAGATTGGAGAGTGAGAGAAAAGGAGTCCCCACTGCTACTGAATCTTTTTGGTATTTACCATTTACCACCTTTCAAACAATTACTTCAACCATCTAAACACACCTCTCCAATTTGGGCTTTCTGCTTCTTCTTGATGGAGATCTACTATAGATAGTGTATGTTTTGATATGTGATATTTCAGGAATTTTCAATAGGTTTGTATAATTGTGTTCCACTGAGATAAAAACAAATAATAATTTTCAAATTAATTATTCATCAAATATTGACTGCATGCTTATCTGTGCAGACCCTGTGATAGGTGAATGTTATTTATAAGCAGAGTAGAGATGCAAACAACTGTAACATGCAGGCTGGTCCACTGGCCCAATCTACATCCAATACAACATCGGTGCCCAGGGTTCTGAGTTCAACATCTGCGTAGGAGATCAAGGATGCCAGTCTGAGGACATCATTGATTCTATTGCTACAAAAGCTCAGGAAAACTGATCTGTAGTAGTTACTGGATAAAGTCTCATAATATTTTAGTGATTACAGTACACAAAACATCCCATTGTGAATGCTACTTTGTAGATTTGTAAATTGAGATCCATGGACTATAAGCAACTTGCCCAAAGTCACATAAGTCAGAAGAATCAAACCAATACAGCCTGACATTGGTGTTTGTAATGTTGTCCTCTCACCATACAGTCTTTTTTGGATTACTGGCAAAGAGTTCAAAGAATAATGAGTCAACTAACATTCAAGACAAGAGGCAAAATTTTATTGGGCCTTTAAGCCATGTGGAAAGATGAACTTTAGAATTCTCACTAAAATATGCAAAATTCATATGGAGCTGATATAAATCCTTGCCAATAACACTAGTTCCTTACAGATCTCATGCCACAATCAATGTCTTCATGAAAGTTCAAAATTACTGCAATGGTTTTCATTGTGACACTAGAAGAGGGACATCCCAGAATTTCTCCCAGTGTTGACTGGCTACATGCTACCTCACCATTACCTGTGAGCAGGTGAAGAAAAATGGGGAGTGGGAATGGGTTAGCAAGTGAAGAATTTTCATACAATATTTACTTAAACTGGATTATTTCCAGCTTATTTAAGTGGATGATGAAAAATCTAAATTTGCATATATGTGAGAGTCTTTATACTGTTCTATGGGGTGAAGACAGGAAAATGGAAGAGGAGCAGAAATGGCAAGGGGATTCATTTACACAAGTGTGTCTGTGCTCACTGATGTTCAACAGGATCAAGGATTTGCCTTGGGTGATGGATTTGAGGTATTTTTCCTTGATGTTTTCTTTTCTGTATTTTTCCTTACACTAAAAAATATCCAGTTACATTATTCATCTTAGGCAGAGAGTAGGCATCAGTGGTACAAAAATCAAAGGTTGTAATATATTGAAAATTATGGATATGAAAAGAACTAAGAGTACTAGGGAATGTATTTACTAACTACAAATTCAATGGGGTAAATTGAAAAATATAAATGTTTATTGCTCATATTGATTCATATGTTTTTATATAATGATATATCTTAAGGTGAGTTATATCAGAATCTCCTGGGAAGTTTTCACATGACATGCAAGACAGCAAAATGGAGCTTCCTTTTTCTACCTCTTGAGGATTACTTTTAAAGGATTCCCCCATTCCTGACCCATCTAGGTGTCTATCCTTCAAGTGTCTGAAATAGAAGGAAAGTTTGTAGTCTACTTCTAGTGCTGTGGGAAGGCTTCTAGTAGGATTCAGTGTGGTATTGCTACATATGGATTTAGCAATGTCTGGTAAATGCAGTGTGTCATATGGTTTATCTACTTTGTCCTTGGTCATCTACTCATTCTGTGCACTTTTGTGTGTGATGTAGCATGTGCCTGGGGCCCTTCTGTAAAGAGAAATTGATTGGTCCCTCTTATTGGCATCAAATATATATGGACATGTCTGATGTGCTTGCCAAGGAAAGCCAACAGAAAGCAAAACACCAGCAGGAAAGCTGGGGTGCTCTGAAGCTATACACTCCAGGAGAAGAGGAAGAATGGCAGAGCAAAGCAGACTGACCAATAGAACCTCCAGTGCAGATGTAAATGAATGGGGTAACTTCTCCCTAAGCCCAAAGGCCAAGCCCCAAAGTGACTTTGCTGGCATAGGGACTAAAGAACAGTGAGTGAACTCAAAAAGTAGCTCCTGTAAACTCTAAGGACTGCAGCAACTCTGCTACTTCAAACATGTCAATTTTCAGTTTTGTTGTTTATATTACACTCATTTTACAAAACTGAATATTCATGTTAACAATTGTTATAGAAGTTATAGAACAGGAACACTTTTGAATTTAAAAAGTGCCTTGTGGGGCCCTCCCTTGTGGCGCAGCCGGTTGAAGCACAGCGCTGAGAATCTAAAGCCACTTCTGCCTGAGTTCGATTTCCGCCTGCCCCGGAGGTGACCGCATGGTGTGGCAGACCTCTCCTGACCCGCCCACTGCTCCCCTCAGCAGTGTACTTCGTCGATCTGCCTGTTCTGCTCCCCACTCTGTCTCTGGTGAAGCCTCTCACCGCCCCTGAGCCTCTGGCCTGTACCCCAGTTCTGTATGCACAAATAAATAAATCTTTTAAAAAAAAAAGTGCCTTGTAAAAGACATTGGAGATGGGTTAGGGAGGAATTCAAACTGGGAGGATCTGAAAAGGGTCACAAGTGAATTCATGCTTATGTGAAAATCATTTCTGGTAGAAAAAGAGCAAGGAGAGCCCAGCTATCGAGGTAAGTGCCAAAGACAGGCAAAATCCACTGGAATCCTTTATTTATTTATTTTTTTCCAAATAAGGTCCCTTACTTCTGGAAATGGCCACATCTATGTGACCAATTCTTTCTTGTTCTTTCTACATATGTGGCTGCAAATACTAAATAGCAGTTTAGGTTCAGCTTATATCTTACCACAATAAGAATTCCATGTAATTCTTCCCCTTTACCATAGGCACAACTGCCAGATGTAATTCATATTCAAAACCTCACCTCCAGACATAATATTCAGCAGGTATCTCTATAATGCTTAAATGGGTAAAGACAAGTGATTCAGAAAGTTGTCTATGTCTGTGTGTCCAGTTCCACCTCAAGCTCAATGTGGGATATCCATGTAAGTTTCCAGAGTTCATTTCCACCAGCACTGTTCTTCTCTTGGGTTCTTATATTCCTGGTTCTAGTAAGAGATTCTGGAAAAAATGATAATTCTATTCAAGTATTTGGAAGAAAAGGACAGTTTCTTTACTGCATGCTAAGCACTTGTAGTAAGATAAGTTTTTCTGCCTTGTCTGTGTTGCAGGTTCAGATTTAGTGGTCGTATCCTAGGTTTGGCCCTGATCCATCAATACCTTCTAGATGCTTTCTTTACAAGACCCTTCTACAAGGCACTTCTGAGACTGTAAGTATATTGCAGTTGTGGTTCCCCAGCCCTGCCTGAATGGCATCATGCACTGGCCTCTTGGTGCTTCTGGCCTTTTTGTTCCCATTTTGCCCTATGCATTTCTGTTTGTTTTACTTTTCTAACTGCTTAGGGAGAACAATGAAAACCATCCATTCTAAAAAGCATTGGAGATTTTATGTAGGCATAGGAGAGAATTTACTATAACATCAAATAATGGTGATAATTCAGTTTATGTAAGTAATTACAACATTGCAGAAAAATTTATTAGATAATTGATCTTTTTTTAAGTTTTTTTAACTTTATTTTTGCATAGAAGAACTAAAAAATAAGCCAGAGGTGCAAGGGCTGAGAGGACTCACCAGAGACAGAAGGGAAAGCAGAGCGGGTATATTGACTGAAATACACTGCTTAGAGAAACAGCGGGGGAGACAGAAGAGGTCTGCTGCACCACATACGTTAATTTCCTGGCCGGGGAATTGAACTCAGGAGGAAGTGATGATAGCGCTGAGACTTAATCCCTAAGTTACCAAAGAGCACCCCCACCTTAGCTGTTTTTAAGTTATATATCACTCCAATACTTATTTAATATTTTTATTGTACATATTTTAATGTTCCCTTTCAAAATAAATATTGAGTGAATTAAAAAGACTTATCTGTTTACTCAAATGCATCAATTATTAGAATGCCTGTGTTGTTTTACACTAGAATGGCTTAACAATAATTTGGCATGAAATATGGACAATCACTTTTATTTCATAATTTTGTTTACCTTTCTCCATTTAAATGTGCCAGGCCCTGTGATCTGAGTGACCTAGAATACTTGGATGAAGAATTCCACCAGAGTTTGCAATGGATGAAAGACAACAACATCACAGATATCCTAGACCTCACTTTCACTGTTAATGAAGAGGTTTTTGGACAGGTTTGTATAGTGTGTGACTTGAAATGAGATCTTGTTTCTCTCATTTTCAAATAATATTTACTTACGCCCCCCTCCACGTATAGTCCCCATGGAATTTCCTCCCCCACTTCACCTGCACGCCATCACCACAGTCCCTTGTTCTCCTCTTCCAAACTCTTTCTCTCCCCTCCACCCCCTGCATGATGTCTCTGGATTCTAATTGTCTTTTTGTTTTAGATTTGTTTTGTAATTTTGTTTTTTCACCTGATGTCATATTTGGTTCCCTTATATTATTCCTATATGTGAAACTATCCAATATTTTTCTTTTTCCTACTAAGCATAATTCCTTCTAGTTCTATCCATGTTGCTGCAAATGACATTATTTTATCTTTTTTCATTGCTGAACAGTTTTCATTGTGTATATATACCACATCTTCATCCAGCCATCTTTTGGGGGGCAGTTGAGTTGTTTCCAGGTTTTACCTATTATAAATGCTGCAAAAATCTTAAGGTTACAGATATTTTTTTGAATCGATGTTTTTGTGTTTTTTGACGCAAAACCGGAATTGCTGGGTCATATAATATCTCCATTTTAGTAGTCTGAGGAAACTCCATACAGCCCTCCATAGTGGGTGAACCAGTTTGCATTTCCACTGGCAGTGTAGAAGAGTTCCTTTTTCACCACATACTCACCAAAATTTG
>NW_004567106.1:457511-467254 GCF_000260355.1 Condylura cristata | reverse complement strand
GGCGTCTTTACTCTGCAGCCATCTTCCGGAAGTCCCCTCTTTGTATATTTTTGTGATCAGTCCCTTATCAGTTGTATGGAATGCAAAGATTTCTTCTCAATCAGTAAGGTGTCTTTTTGTTTTGATTAATGTGTCTTTTGCTGTACAGCAGCTTTCAGTTTGATGTAGTCCCTAGTGTGTATCTTTTCCTTCATTTTCTTTGCTTTGGATGATGAATCTTTTAAGGTGTCATTGAGATGTATATCTTGTAGTGTTTTGCCTGTATTTTCCTCTATATATTTTATGGTTTCATGTCTTATGACCAGACCTTTATCCATTTTGAGTTTATTTTTCTGATTAGTGTGAGGTAGTGGTTTAGATTCATTCATTTGCTTACGTTAGTCCACTTTTACCTACACTATTAATTAAACAAACTGTCCTTATTCCACTGCATATTCTATGTTCCTTTAATCAAATATTAATTGTCCACACATGTGTGGTTTTATTTCTAGGTTTTCTATCTGTTTCCACTGTTCTGTGTGTCTGTTTTTATTCCAGAACTACATTGTTTTAGTTAGCGAGGCATTTGTAGTATAGATAGAAGTTAGGAAGTGTGATCCTCTATTCTCCTTTGTTTTTTCAGTAGGGCTTGGGCAACTGTGAGCTTTTGTGGTTCCATGTGAATTTCATCAGTATTTTTGTTCTATTTCTTTGAAGAATGTCATTGAGATTTTTATTGGAATAGTGTTGAATCTGTAAATTGCTTTTGTTAAGATGGCCATTTTAATAACATTAGTTCTTCCAACTCATGAGCAGGGGATATCTTTCCATGTCTTTGTATCTCATTTATTTTAACAGTGTTTTATAATTTTCTTTGTAAAAGCCCTTCACCTATTTTGTTAAGTTTATTCCCAAATATTTGATTTTTTTTTCTTTCAATTTTGAAGGGGATAGTTTTCTTGATGTCTTCTTTAGATTAATTGTGTATAGGAAGTCTACTGATTTTTCTGTGTTGATTTTATATCCTGCTACATTTGTAAACTGGTTGGTTTTTGTTTTTTGGGTTTTTTTGTTTGTTTTTATTTTTGAGTTTTTTTTCTATAGAGTTTTTAGGTTTCTCTGTGTATATCATCTGAAAATAGTGATAGTTTTACTTCTTCTTTCCCTATTTGGAATCCTTGTATGTCCTTCTCTTAATGGTAATCTCTGATTATTCTTTTGATTTCAACAGAGTCTGTTGTGATTTCACCTCTTTCATTAATGATTTTATTTATGTATGTTTTCTCCCACTTTTGTCTTCATGAGCTTGTCTTGAGTTTTGTCTATTTTGCTTATTATTTTCAAAGAAACAACTTGGTTGAATTGATATTTTGGATCGTTATTTTAATTTCTATTTTTTATTATTTCCATTCTTCTACTGATTTTAGGGTATTTTTGTTGTTTTTTTTTCTAGTTATTTGAAATGTAAGATTAGGTAGTTTCATTGAGTTTTTTCTAACTCCTTAATGTGGGCTTATAATGTTATCAATTTTCCTTTGTACTACTTTTACTGTATCTCATACATTCTGGAAATTGGTGTGCTCATTGTAGTTCAACTCAAAGTACTTTTTAATTTCTCCTTTCATTTCCTTGACAGCTCAGTGATCTTCCATTAATGTGGATTTCAGTCTCCATGATGTGGAAGTGTTCCCTGTTTTCTTTTCATGATTTATTTCTAATTTGATACCTTTATGATCAAAGAAGATGGTTGATCTTAGTGCATCTGTTGATGATTGTTCTATGGCCCAGCATGTGACTGATTCTGGAGAATTATCTATGCATGCTTTAGAGAAATGTGTACTCAGAACTTTTTGGTTGGAGTACCTAAAGATTTCTGCTAAGTCCATGAGTTCTATGTCTTTATTTATGACTCTAGCGTCTTTGGTTATTTTTTGTTTCTTTGAGCTGTCCATTAATAAAAATGGGGTGTTGAAGTCTCCTATTATATATGTATTTTCTTTAATGTCTGTTTTCAAAGCTGACAGTAGTTGTGTAATATATTTTGGTGCTCCTTTGTTTTGGTAGACGAGTGTTGTACCTTCTTAATATATTGTCCCTTTGATCATAATGTAGTTCCTGCCTGTCTCTTTTGATATTTTTTAATTTGAAGTCTATTTCATCTAAGTATAGCTGTCCCTGTCTTCTTTTTTGGTCCATTTACTTGTAGGATTGTTTTCCAACCATTTTATTTTTAATCTATGTTTATCTTTTGTGGAAAGTGTTTACCACATCAAGCCTAGTACTGTTAGGCTAAAACTTCAACAAGGTATTGATGCTGTGGCTTTTGCTCAGCTTGTTCCCGCCCTATGTATTTAGTCAGTTCCTACAGATCTTGGAATCCCCGCCTTCCAACTATTAGGTAGTTCGTGGTTTTGTTTTTATCCACTAGGTGGCGCCAGAGACTTCTCCTCTAGGAGCATTGTGCTTTTTCCTGTACTCTCCCAGTGTGGTGCATGCAGTTGTGTGGGTCCCACACCCCAAATTTTGTGCCCAGGTTCTCAGTTCCGTAGCTCCCAGATCTGGAATATGGGAAGTAGCCATAAGTTAGGGTGCATTCTGCACCTGGATCCTGAGGCTAAGCACTGGGTTTTTGATTACCCAGTGTGGGTCTTTCACCTTGATGGTGACTCCAACCTTCCCCACTGTCCTCTTTCATGAGAAGTGGCCATCCACAGGTACTTTCTACATGCACTACCTGCTGGCCTTTAGTTGTTTGTGAATCTGGTTCTTTCTCTACTATAGGTGTGGCCCTTGGAGTCTACTGGCACTGGGTTTTGGATTCCAAGTGCTGGTGCCTCTCACTCACCTTGGTAGCAGTTCCCACACACTTTCTCAAAGATAGCAGGACGTGGTGATGCCTGTAGTAATTCCTATCCACGCGTTATTCTGCTTGGTCTCTCATTTGTTCTTGATTTTTCTCCTTTCTGTTCTTTGAAGTGTGGGGCTCTGTGGTGGTGAAGGGTATAAGTGTTCTGAAGCTTTCTTCTCTTCTCACCCCCTTTTTTGTTGCAACTTTCCTCTGCTGGTGTATTGCCAGCATCTCTCTGTTCATCTTACATGTTTCAGTGCTTGCAGGGACCTGCAGCTTTTGCTCCCAATCTATTGTTCTTATGGGAGAACTTACTTTTCTGCCATGTAGATCAGTTGACCATACTTGACTGTTTTATTTTTCTTTAATTGTTGTTCATTTCTGTAATTGTTTTGTTTCCCCTTAGGTGTGGCCTGTATAGTTATCCCATCACCATATCGCCATTGACACATCACAATATTCACTTGTGCTCTTCCCTCCCGTTTTGCTCCCCTTCCCTTGCTGTCTAGCTCAGACCTATGATCATCATGCAAGTTTTGTCTTTTTCTTGATCTTTTGTTTGGTTTCTATATATTCTGCAAGTAAATGAAATCATTCAATATTAATCTTTTTCTTACTGACATATTTTGGTGGCTGTCTTATTTAAGCTGTCTTACTGTCATCAAGATTCATCCAAATTATAACATGAGTCAGTATTCCCTTTCTTTAGGGCTGAGTACTCTCTCATAATGTGTATACACCATTTTTTCCCCATTCATCTATTGCTGTGCACCTTCAGGCTATTGTGAATAATACTGTTATATGCATGAGTTCTTGTTTTCAATTCTTTGGAAGATATAGAAAAAGATTAAGTCCTAAGACCATATGGTAATGCCATTTTATTTTAAACTAGAAAGCATGGAGTTTGATACACTCAAAATATAATTAAGGGAAACTTCCTTTAATAAAGCTTCCCATGTCTTCCTGATTTTTTTTTATTATGACATGGATCTACTTTCTAGAGTAGATTTGATTTTGAAATTCAAATGTAATATATGGATCAGGAAATATTTTTATAAATTATGCAATACGTAATAAGTATTTCTATTACCTGTGCAACTATAAAAATAATTATCACCAAAATTATTATACTTACTCCTCCTTATTATTGAATAAGATAAAATTTTTCTACTAGCACTTATATAATATTGAATTTCCTGGGTTACAGTTTTATCAGAACATACCATAGCTAAATTTACAGAGATCCCAAAAGTTCTGGCATATGGTAATTTGTAACTGTGTTGTTGTGAGAATTAAGTTGAGGTACTTTATAAGTACCTTGCATAAATGGTGAGGGTGTGATGAGTGTAGAGGTAAGAGTTACTCAATGACCTTGCTGACCACCCAACACCCACATATCAACCAGGACATTTTCCAAGACCTGGAAAATGTCAGTGTGCTATTGATTCTCTACATATAAACATATCTCTGAGGGAAAAAAAAAAAACATATATTTGAGAAAAATTATTTCTTACCATATTTAAATGGGTTTTAGAATCTCACTTAGCTGTTAGTCAGAAACTAAATGTATATTTAAACTATATTGTTTCTTGTGCATGCCTCCCACCAGTGCATCTGTTACACTTATCCTATAGTAGATGATAAAATTGTAAAATCTATTTACAAATTTCACTGAAAAAACAGGGTAAGTTAGGTTATATTCCTAACTTAACTAAAATAAATTCCCCTTGGATCAGAAAATGAGAAAAAATCAATAGAAAAAGAAGGGTTTTTTTTTAATTGTTATATTTAATCTTGTGGTAAGAAATACTGCTGATGCTATGACATAAACTTATAAAAAAAAAAGACATTGATATATACAATCAAAATTTCTTGTTGAAATGCATGACAAAAATATGCCATAAACAAAGTAAAAATTGCATATTAATATATCATAATGCATAACATAAGTCAAAAGCAATTTCCTTCAATATAGAAATGGCTTCCACCAATCAATAAGAAACACTCAACAACACAATAGAAAATGAGCAAGGAATATAAATAATAGTTTCCCAAAACTAAATACTAAACCTCATTTACAATTAAAAACAAACAAACAAACAAACAAACAAAAACAGTAGATTACCTTCCTTTTTGCTGGAAGAACAATCTTTCAAATATTTGCCAAATGACCAACACAAACAGAAAGCAGAAAGACAGATACTATCTGTTCTGTAGGCATTCTAGAAAACAGAATTTTGTCTTGGGCCACAAACATGCAAATCTACCAAAAATAAAGTTGGTAGTGTAAACATCAAGAGAATGAACATTTCAAGAAAATTATTCACAAATAAATGCCCTACAAAGCAAACAGATTAAGGGCAAGGTTCTTTCAAGAGAATTAATGTACATACTGACTGTATAAAGCATTCTATGATCTAAGAAATTCTTTATCAAACATGTGAAGGAAAATGATTAGAAAAAGAAAGAAGCCAAAGAGAAATGTACTTGCTTTTAACTGAAGCATCTGTCTGCTGTATCCTGAGAAGCACATTTTGTGAGTCAATGGGAAAAAGACTAAATTATTGAACTCCATTCCCTATGAATTCATGACATAATTGGTATAAAAAAATACAATGAAATTGTTTCAGGGAAAACCCAGGGGGAAATGGGTGTGTGCCCTCACTCACATATTTAAGAACATAGAACAAGACACAAAAGCAGACACTCAGAGGTAAAAAAGAAATTTATAGGTTTATTTATGAGAGGAATAAAAAAGGGAAGAAAGAAAATGGGTAGGGTGAGGGTAGTTTGGTCAACACATCCTACCAGTAAAGCCATCTGACCTGCAAAACCAGGATGCAAGTCAAAAGGCAGAAAAACAAGAGAGACCAAACCCTGATGTATTTAGTTATATACCAAAACATGGCTACTTAACTCCCCCTCCTATGTCCCTGCAACCTTCCCAATCAGGAAGTAAAGTTTATGGCATTCTGGGAGTTGTAATCATCTGCCCCTGAGATCTCTCTAACCTGAAGGTCAGGGTGATGTGCTTAATAAACATGTAGTACTGTTCATTCAGGGCATCATTCATGGGCTTAGAATTTGCTTCTTCTGTCTCCCAACAAAATGTCCCCTGGACTATTAAAAAAAAAAAATCAATTAAGGCCCTCACTGGTGGCGCAGTGGGTTAAAGCACAGCACTAAAAAGCTAAAAGCCATTTCAGCATGAGTTCAATCCCGCCCGGGAGGTGATCCACATGGCGCAGCAAACCTCTCCTGACCCGCCCACTGCTCCCCTCTGCAGTGTACTTCATCATTCGGCCTTTTCTACTCCCCACTCCTCTTTGGTGAATCCTCTCACCACCCGTGCATCTCTGGCCTATACTCCAGTTCTGTATGCATAAATATATAAAGATTTTTAAAAATCAATTAAAGCTATCATGAAATACCACCTTCCCTTCTTAGACTTCCCTTTCTGAGTCAGAAATGTATTCTATTTTGAAGATGGTATAGAGAAAAAGGAACAGATGTGTAGTTTGATTCACTATAGAATGCACCTTCATGATATCTATCCATAATTTAATTCAACAGTCACATCTAAAAATATTTCCTACAGATATTTTCACACCAAATTGAAATAACCAATATACTGAGATCTTCAATGCAGCATAGAGGATAATTGGCAAAGATCTGAAACAACCAAAATGCCCAGGAGTGAAAGAATTGACTAAATGAATTATGAATTGACTAATAAATCACACAATGGTGAGTGTGAGAGTGGGCTATTTAGCTGGTAGAGAGTATAAGATGCCTGGTACATCAATTTACATATAAATCATAAACAATAAGTGAAGCATTACTACAACAGCAAGTAAAGAATCAGACAAATCAAAATGTTTCTTGTTTATAAAACAGAGAGTACATTTCTTTCAAGATGCTTAAGTATCTGCTTAACATAAACAGAATCTTTTATGCAACTTCCAGAAAAAAGATAAATGTAGTTCTTCATAGGAAGTTATGATGCTGAACCCATGTGAAGGGAGCCTTTGGCATATAGTTCCTCTTCTTAAAATTGATGTCATACTGGAAGCTAAGTGAACTGACATGAATCACAATCTTTCTATTTTTCTCTAAGGTAACAGAAAGGGAGTTAAAATCTGGAGGAGCCAACACCCAGGTCACAGAGAAGAATAAGAAAGAGTACATCGAGAGGATGGTGAAATGGCGGGTAGAACGTGGTGTGGTACAGCAGACTGAGGCTCTGGTGCGGGGTTTCTATGAGGTGAGGCCCAGGTCTGGCTGAGGAAAACAGGGTGTGAGTTGCAAGCCAGTGGCCTTCATCTCTGGACATAGCCTGTAAGATAGGAGAGAACAAGGACCAAGGCAGACAGAAAGCTCATTTCCATTCACCAGAGTGCAAAATAGCTACTTAAATTGTATAGATAAGATGGAGAGGGAGTCAGAGTTTTCTGGAAACCAAGTATTTGTGGGAGGTGAAAAATGCTCTCACAGATTTCATGTTTGTATGGACCTGGTGTGCCAGAAGTGAGAACACCCATCATCTCCTATCAAGATATATGCAGGTGGTATTTCTTAATATTCAAAAAATAAGAGTATGCTATCCACTCTTTTTAGATTTTTATTTCATTGCAGTGTCATTTTGTGCCACATAATCCATTTTAGGGTGGTAAATCAAGAGGACAGGGGAAACTGCTAGTCTTTCTGTACACAAAGGTTGACATCCTTAAATTTTTCCAGTTTAGAAATAATATAGGGCAGGAGAGAGACTAAATTGGCCAAGGTCCCTCTGCCCAAATACTTTACTGGTTCCTGTCTGGGTTCTTTACCAGAAGACACAATTGCAAGACACCTCAGGCTTACCAAATAACAACAAAAAGATTGTTTTAAAAATCAGTATATAGGGCCCTTCCTGGTGGTGTAGTGGATTAAAGCACAGCCCTAAGAATCTAATGCCATTTCAGCATGAGTTTGACTCCCGCCCCGGAGGTGATCCACATGGTGCAGCAGGCCTCTTCTGACCTGCCCACTGCTCCCCTCAGCAGTATATTTCATCAATCTGCCTGTTCTGCTCCTTACTCTGTCCCTTGTGAATCCTCTCACTTCCCCTGCACCTCTGACCTGTACCCCAGTTCTGTATGTATAATTAAATAATTCTTTTTTAAAAAATCAGGATAAACAACAGTTACTGAGGCCAATAATAGCTATTTGCTTTATATGTCTAGTACTGTCCAGTGCTGCACAAAGACCAAGACATCTTCCCACCACTGAGGCTATGTCACTCCTCTCCTGAACATAGGCCACATGTCTAGGATGGCGTTTTCCTGCCACCGTGGACATGCAGCAGCCAAACTATAGACCAGGATCCGAACCACAAACACAGCAATGGATACAGCAGGAGATGCTCCTTGGGCTCCCCAAATGCCCCAGCACAGCACCAAATAAGCGATACTCAAGACCACATCTGTATTGGCCCAAATGACCCAACAAATGGCCACACTCATGCAACCAGAGATGCTTGTCTCTGGGTCTCCTGACTTCTCCAAGCCACGATTCAACAAGATGCTTGTTCTCCAGGCCATGCTTTGGCAAAACGCCTGTTTTGTTTGGGTCTCCCTTTCTTCTCCAGACCTAACAAAACTTTTCCAAAATGACTAATTGGACAAGACCACACACGATGACCTCTTCCATGTGGTCCACACACACAAATCCCAGCTCTGCAAAAACTTTATAGAGGTCAGTGTGGGGCCCAACACCGCAATCATGATGCTGCCCTGCTGTGACCACCACTCAGCCTCTTCTACCGGGGTCTGTGTGGAGATCCTACTCTCATGTGTATATGCACTGCTTCTTCTATTGCATGCACAGAGCTCCCTTATATACTTCTTCAGTTGCTTCAACCTGCCTTAGTATTCTCCTGGGGTGCTCGATTTTCTACCAGCAACATCCTCCAGGGAACATAACCATTTATGGTCTTCAGCTACCAGTATCACTCCCACTTTTAGTTTATGTCACCATACCTATGGTGAATATTGGACCAACTCTCTCCATTGGCATAATTACAAGTAACATTAATTAGCACAATGGCACAGCTGCTAGTATCAGTTTGATTGGAGGAGGTATCATGATAGATATGTACTTGTATATGACATATTTGGTAAGCAGATGTAAATTCTGTTAAGAACCATAACAACACAGCTCCTCACATGTCTTCAAGTGGAGAAAGTAAATGTGGGGATTAAAGAAGGAAAATGTAGTCATTTTATTATGTTCATTTCTTGGAAATGAGTCAAAATTTTTCATAGAAAATAAGGATACTTTTTAAATGACACTATACTATTATCTATTAAGTGACTTCAAAGTGTCTTGGCCTTATAACAACTAATATGCAATGATATTTGTAAACTTAAATGTAGCCTTAGAGAAAACTGAGACAGATTGAGTCACATCATCTGAAAGGGAATATCAGAGGTAGCAGAAAGCAAAGGATCTTTTTTCAGTTCCTAGCTCATGAATGTGTTGTGCTTCAAATATTTTGTCATGACTTTGAACTTGAACATGGGAAAAAGGTTGCAAATGATGGTCAGTTTCCCAGCTAAACCCCACAGAAATAACTATAAGGACTATAACTTTTAGGTGTTGTTGGACCTGTGTGATGAAATGTACACTTTATTTCAGGTTGTGGATTCTAGACTTGTGTCTGTTTTCGATGCCAGAGAGCTGGAGTTGGTGATAGCTGGCACAGCAGAAATTGACTTAAATGATTGGCGGAACAATACAGAGTACCGGGGAGGTAAGCAAGCAGGCCTTTTGATGATACAACTATCACAGATACAGTTTATCGCTTAATCATTTTTATTAAGGTAGACTTTACCTAATAAATTAACTTATTTTTTATTTTATAACAGTTTATTTT
>NW_004567106.1:426407-457342 GCF_000260355.1 Condylura cristata | reverse complement strand
GCCTGGTCCATTAAACTCCTGCTATGAGTGAAACCATCCGGTATTTTTCTTTCTCTTTCTGGCTTATCTCACTAAGCATGATCTTTTCCAGATAAATTAACTTTTTAAATGAACAATGAAGAAGCATTCTCAATGATATGCAACCCTCATTTCTAACCAGCTTCAGAAAAATTTCATCATCCCAACAGAAAATATTTCTTCACTCCCCTTGGTCCTGAAAATCACCTATCTACATTCTCTCTATCAGTATACCTATTCTTGAATTTCACACGAACAGAGTCATAGAATAAGTGCCCAAGTGCCCCCATTGTACCTGGCTTCTTTCACTCACCAGACTGTTTCATGTTTTGTCCAAGTTGTAGTGTACTTCAGTACATCATTCCTTTTTGTGCACAATTTATGCAATAATATATATATTATTCCGTCACCTTTTGAACACTACAAAAAAAATTGAACTTGCTTTTATATCGGTCCCTGTACTTTACTTTCTAACCTGAATTTCCCTTAAGTGATAGTAACCCCCATTAATCTCTGGTTCATGAGGTATAGATACTTTATTAAGTCACCATCTTGACATAGACCCACCATCAACAGATCAGCTCCTGAAATGGATTACAATCTGGCATACAAGTGTATCTCACTTCCTATAAAACTAGAGCCCTCTTCACCTCAATTCTGGAGTGCCATGACAGGGTTTTTCTAGCTGTTGTCTCTCCAAATTTAATTTCTAAAGCCTCCGCCTTCACATACCAACGTTGTTTTCCTAAACTTTGTTTGTATCAGGACACGTCTTTACCCACAAAATAAGCTCCTTATTACTTATTGAAGAGGTTTCTAAAAGTTATTTTTACCTTCTAAACCCTTTTTTAAATCATGTGTAATATTTCATAGAACCCCCACTTAATACAATAGAGAAAGAATTTTAAAAATGAGGGCAATATAAATTAAAACTACAATGAGATACCACCTCACCCCAGTGAGAATGGCACATCTTCAAACAACTAGCAACAACAAATGTTGGCAAGGATGTGGAGAAAAAGGAACTCTCCTGCACTGCTGGTGGGAATGCAAACTAGTACAGCCACTATGGAAAACTGTTTGGAGGTTCCTCAAACTGCTAAACATGGAGCTTTCCTACAACCCAACAATCCCACACCTAGGTATCTACCCAAAAGACACACAAACACTGATTGAAAAATATACCTGCACCCCAATGTTTATTGCTGCTTTATTTAAAATTGGAAAAACATGGAAGCAGCCCAAATGCCCAAAAGTAGATGACTGGATTAAAAAGATGTGGTACATATATACAATGGAATATTACTCAGCAACCAAAAAAGAGAAACACATGTCTTTTGCAGCAACTTGGATGGAGCTGGAAAAGATCATGCTTAGTGAGATAAGCCAGAAAGAGAAAGGAAAATACTGGATGGTTTCACTCATAGCAGGAGTATAATGGACCAGGCGAGAAAATAACAAAAATAATGAACAACCATATACCAGGGGGGGTGGAGTGGGGAATGGGATAAAAAACGGGGGTGGGGGGGTGGAGAGGGAAGTGAATGGGATTATGGAGATGGCACATGGTTGACTTGGTGGTGGGAAACCCACAGGGATTACAATTGAGATGGGAAAAAAATGTACAAAATGATGTAAAAATAAACTTATAAAAAAAAAATAATGAGAGCAATCTTTATCATCTCCCCTTGTCTCCAGAAATCTCTTAGGACCTCTCAGTCTTTCTTGGTGACAAGTCAAAAGGTACAAAATCTGTTCCACTACTGAGGCCCTCTGAGGTTCGGAGCAAGTTTCTTTTCTGTCTTCATGAGAACATGCACTATACTAGAATACTCTCTATAGCAGTTATTTGTTGTTTCCTGAATATTTCTTCCTTGATATTTTATTCTTTATTTCCTTGCTAGAAATATCACCTTTCTTTTCTCTGTTCATACAAATTTTCACATGCTCCACTGTTGTCTCACTTTCTTTACAAAGGTTTCCTTGTTTCTACCCCAGACCATGTAGATTTCTCCCATTTTCAAATGCCTCTTGCACTTGCAATAAGTGGTGAAATACTTATCTTAACTGAGCTTCACTTGGACACTCAATTAAGCTGTAATAAAAGCCCAATACTTCTTTCTTACACCCCTCTCCTCTCTAATCAGTTTATCCAGAAAATCTATTCCAGAGGAACTAACGATAGCTAGAGAGTCCACATCTATTCTTCACCAAGCTGGCCCTTTCCTCAGACTTTCTTAATCCAAAGTGATTATGAAGAGTTAAAACATCATAACAAAATAATCAGATGACATATTGTATCCTGAAATGGGTTTGTCTCTTAAGAATCCCAAAGACCTCTTCCAAACCTAGCCACTCATTAACTTTTGTTTTTTTTTTAGATTGATTTATGCATACAGAACTGGGATACAGGCCAGAGGTACAGGAGTGGTGAGAGAATTTACCAGAGGCAGAGTGGGGAGCAGAACAGGCAGACCAATGAAATATACTGCTGAAGGGAGAAGCAGGCAGATCAGGAGAGGTCTGCCATGCCATGTGGGTCACCTCCCTGGCCAGGGATTGAAGCAGCTGAGGCAAGCTTCATGGTGCTGCACTTTAACCCACTGCACCACCAGGGAGGGGGCACTGCCATTCATTAACTACGTTTACATGAAGTAGATAAATTGTTGGCCTCAGGCCCTCCCAGGTGGTGCAACGGGTTAAAGCGCAACATTAAGAAGCTAAAGCCACTTCAGCAGGAGCTCAATTCCTGCCCCAGAGGTGAGCCACAGGGCGCGGCAGACCTCTCCTGATCCACCCACTGCTCCCCTCAGCAGTGTACTTCTCAATCTTCCTGTTCTGCTCCCTGCTCTGTCTCTGGTGAATCCTATCACCACCCCTGTACCTCTGGCCTGTACCCCAGTTCTGTATGCATAAATAAATAAATCTTTAAAAAAAATTGTTCGTCTCCCAACTGCTTACAGAAAACAAACATTTCTGAGGACATACCACGAGACAAAATATTTCTATCAAAGTGGCTATTTTATCAATCTATTTTTTTTCCAAAATTTCACTTAGTTTCACAAATTATTTTACATCTGTCTCATGGCCATCACTAATGAAATCAGCAAATCAGAAGTAACCACTCTTTCATATTATACCTGGTGTATTTTTATCCCTATACATCTCCCTCGTGTTTCCACACCTTTTATTTCTCTCTCCTTTTACTTTGCTCAGGTTATCACGATGGGCATCTTGTGATCCGCTGGTTCTGGGCAGCAGTGGAGCGCTTCAATAATGAGCAGAGACTAAGATTACTCCAGTTTGTCACAGGAACCTCAAGTGTGCCCTATGAAGGCTTTGCAGCCCTTAGAGGAAGCAATGGGCTTCGGCGTTTCTGCATAGAGAAATGGGGGAAGATTACATCTCTCCCCAGGTACATACGGAGCTCCTGCCAACCTTTGGGAAACCTGCTGAAGAGGGCCAAGTATACCTTATTATTTGAGCTTGGGTGATCATCTGTTGAGATAGAATTGTTCCCTGCCATTCAAAGTATATTTTTATAACTTGGTAGTAAAAGGTGTAAGTAAGAAGTCTATGGGAGCTGACTTTAGACCATATTCTTTAGAGCATAGTGGAGTTTTTGGGGCTTTGTTTTGTTTTGTTTTTATGGTTAGCTGTGTTTGGCCAGTAGTATCATGGGCTAAGTACCATGGTCCATGGGCATGCCTATGTACAATGTCCAATTTAATTTAAGAATTAAACTTGAAAGGGGGAAAAGAGGAAAGGACATTAGTGCAAAGAGAATGCAAGCCTCACATTTTTCTTACTGTATTTTAAAATATATGAGAATGATACCACATGTTTCTCAGATCTCTACAGTAACTTCTATATAATAAGTTACTGATGAATTTATTATGAAATAAAGGCAGGGAAAAAAAAGGCACCGGTGATCCAGAAAATTTAACAGAATTAGTTCCTATGCCATGAATTTTAATCCCAACATTTCCTGAGTTCTTTCTATTCCTTTAGGTGGCTTATTTATCCTGATCAGTAAAATAAGAAACACTAAAGAGCTACTTCTATATAGGCATGATGGTAATACATACTACTCAACAAATAGAAAATACTATTTTCTTATACTTGATATTTTTAATTATAAAGGAACATATGCATTTAATTAATTCTATTTCTGTATGACCGCGCAGATATTTTCGTCAAATCCTTATTGTAGGAGGATTTACTGAGTTGTGCTATTTATCTGGCTTTCCCAGATTTACTAGTGTCCTGTAGAATATTTATCTGATTCGGTTGATCATGAGGGAGTTCAGAAAACTGCATGCCAGCTAGTTAATAACAGCTTAAAGTTTTGTCCTTATTTTCATCTCTGGCTTCACTCACTTAGTTCAATAGACTTTCAGTGCTCATTTGCAAGGTTCTACTGATGACCTACTTAAATAAATCTAGCAATAAAATAAGACCAAAAGGCATGATTTCTATTTGTCTAGTTTAATGATAGATTTATTAGATGAGTTACTAGGAAACAGTCTCCACTTATCTTTGAGAAATAAGTTTGAATCCCCACTTAATAAGAACCTCCCCTTCTAGTATGTATCTTACGTGTGGTACAACCATGTACTTCTTTCTCCAGAGAAACTTACAATGTGGGAACACAGGCTATTAGTAATTAATTATAGCAGAAGTAGAATCAGAAAAGCAAAAAGAAGAGAAGGTGAAAGCAAAGTGCTGTGAGAATGTACATTTCTGATTGAGTTGTCTATAAGGATACCATAAGGAAACTGGCATTTGGGTGAGCATTGAGAAACAAGTAATGGTGGAAGGGGTTACAGGAAGTGGTAGCAATGTACTGGCTTAACATGTTAATGAATAACTTAGAAATAATTGAGGTGACAAAAAGATCAATTGCACAAATATGTTGAAGGAACATTAATAAGTCCAAACTATCGAGACCCTCCAATTAACACCAATAGAATGAAATTTTATCTGATGTGGTTAAAAACAGCCATGTAGCACTCCAAATTAACATTTGCACAAATAAGAGACATGGGTGATTCATTTGCCAGTGATGGTCCTAAGTCTTCACAGGTGTAACATTATTCATAAAAGTATTATGGCAGTTGTGGTTGTATTAAAAGAATTTTATTTTAAATAATGACTCATAATATCGTAAGAACATTCACATCTGTTGCATCATTAATCCTCACAACGATCAGCCCTGGAGGTGAACAGAGCATGTGAAATTAGACCTGTTTCATTAATGAGAAAGCCGAGGTGCAAAAAGATTAATAAACTTTCCGAAGATAGTAAAGTTAATGGCTCCCATGGTTTCTCAACCACCCACCTTTCCCAACGCAGGAGAAACTCCTGGACACAGGGAGGCAGGTAGACAGGTATCCAATGCTGTAAGAATCACATCTGGATGGCAGCAAGCACTTAAGAATGTTTAATCAAATCATAATTTTATTATGTAAATTTATTCTAAGTCACAAACTAAAATTTATTTGAGAAAATTAACTACCAATGTGGGTAAGTATAACAAAAGCAACTCTTGAAAAAGCTCTAGGTGTTCAGAGTAGGTCGTGATGTGGTGTCATTAGCTAATGTTTTCAGTTTATCCCTAGGAGTCATCTTTTACAGAATTAATTTGGTTCTAATGCTTTTGTAAAAATGAAATCTTCTTTTCTGTATTATTTCCATCCACAAATCTCAGTTTAAGTGATCTGAGTAAGAAAACAAGAAGATGATGTCTTCTTGTTCACTCCTGGTTTTTCAGCCAGTTGCAAAGTTAACAGTTGAGATTTTTCTGTCCTATTTAATTTATTTAACCATAGTACAGGGGTTACTTTGGTTTCAATCTTTGTAACCAGAAAGGGATGACTGTAATTGTTATCTTACTTAATTTTACTGACTTTTACTTTCTTAAAATACATTGAGGTAAAATATTTCAGATTTTCTTAAATTAATATAGGCTTGTTTAAATCTTAGATTAAAAAATTATAAGTCCTCTGTAAAACAATTTTTAATTTTGTATTTCTTCTTACTGAAGTCCTTATGCCTAAGGCCAATTATTTCACTGTTACATGAACACCCTTAGAGCTTGGGGGTGGGGTGTGTAGAGGTTGGGAAAGTTGGACAATGAAGAAGCTGTTACCAGAAGGAAGAATGGATGCTGTGAGTCATAAACTGTGGCGTCTTCCCCAATTCCCTCCGTGCAGAAAACCCATCTTCCTGTTCTTCCAACCTCCCCACCTCCCAAAAAGCCTTCCCCATGACCCAAACACTACTTCAGTCTGACCCAGGACTCTGAAAACAAGGGTATAAATAATATATAATTTCCAGAAATATTATAATTATAATAATAGTTTGGTGACCTAAATGAAATTTTAGTGGCAGAAGAATAGATTTTTGGTTAGTGATTTGGTTAGTTTTATTCATTTATTTATTGGTTGATGTTTTACTAGTAGATAGGTTTGTTGTGTGATACTTCATTGTTTTAATTTAGTGTCCTATCTGTGCTAGTTGATTTCTCAAAACACTCTTTTAATATCTCACCTACCTGAGGGAGCAAAAGACACTAAAGTAGCCTCTAGTAGCACCAGTCCACCTTTCTCCCTAATTTGGTACAGGTTTCAGCATCAACCAAAGATTCCATATACTCACAGAACTTGTGACAGGGAGTAGCTTCAGTCCATTCAAAGTTCTACAAGAGAAAGATGTGTGTCCTGGACCTCAGACTGATGACTAAAGCTGAACCCAGGGCAGATGGCATGATGATTCTCCAGACATCTAGTGATAATAATCCTGCAAACTTATGTATTCTTAGAAATGCAGCACTTAAACTTCAGGTTAGGCCTATAGCATTGGCAAGTGTTAAGAAGCCAAAATGTATCGAAAGCACATAGGAATTGAAAATGCATTTGGATATTAGAATTCCAGGACATCTGTTGTCACCTCAAAATCAATTTACCTGGTTGTTTATGAGATCCTGAAATCAGAACTGAGCAAAGAGACTTGGGAATATGAACCTTTGATACTAATTCTGTTTCTGCCTCCTGCACTGAGCATATCCAAGTTCATATCTTTGTTATAAAATAAAGCTGATACCATGGAGTTTTTCATTGGTTTTTACTATAATTTGTGTTTAGTGTAGTTTGCTTACAAGTGCACACCACATGTTTCTAGTCACTCCATTTCCTTAATTGATTTACTCATATCTATGACCCTATGATTCTTAGCTTGCAAGGTTTTATGGTGGTCCAAAATCATCAACTCACTGTTGATTCACAGCTTCAGACTGATCACAGATATATCCAAACCATTTGTATCATTGAAACAAACACTTTTACCAATCTTTTCTCCCTCATTCAGGGCACACACATGCTTCAATCGATTGGATCTTCCACCTTATCCCTCATACTCCATGTTGTATGAAAAGCTGTTAACAGCAGTAGAAGAAACGAGCACCTTTGGACTTGAATGAGGAAATGGAAACTCACCTGATGTTTTCCTGGCCAGTGACATCACCCTTTCTGGGATTATCCTTCTTCCCCCACCCTTTCCCCAAATCAACTCTCCTTTGATTTTGGTATTCCATGATTTTTATTTTCAAACCAAATCAGGATTGACAAAAGCTGTGCATGAAAAACTGCCTTCCTCTAAGATATAACCTTCAGGCTT
Organism: Condylura cristata; assembly: GCF_000260355.1. Taxonomy (NCBI): domain Eukaryota; kingdom Metazoa; phylum Chordata; class Mammalia; order Eulipotyphla; family Talpidae; genus Condylura; species Condylura cristata. Next base: position 449,647 of record NW_004567106.1, on the reverse strand, counting down.
ATCTCTTCTACTTTCAATGAATTGCTAGCCTGTATGCAATATTAAAAAAAAAAAGCTGTCTCAAGGTGTGTATATCTCCACATACCTCCATTACTAACAATGAAATATGAATGCAAGTTATGCTTATACTTGACCAAATGGTAATAAATGTTTACTTCCATTTATATAATTTAAGGGAAATTTTGAGCATTAAGCATTCCAAGCTTTTATATGCACACATCTTCTAAGCAAAGGCACCATTTTTATAATTTCTAACAGCCACTTCAGAACTAAGAGCTGATCGATTCTTTTTGTCCCACTCTGTTTTTTTCCTTGTGCATTCTATAAACACACAAAAATAATAGTGACAGAATAGAAAGTTTTGTTCATTCACTCATATTTCCATGTAGGGCTAGTCTAGACATATGGTGCAAATATCACATTTTCCAATAAATTAACAGCAAGATGCGTATGTCTGTTGATGCAATGCAGAACACTACAATGACTGTGTGGATTATGATTTTTAACTTGAGTTCAGACAAGTCTAGAAGCAGAAGCACTCCCTACTGCTACATAAGAAGCACATATTTGTGTACATGCCCAAGGAGTTCTTATTATGTAGCATAAATGATAAGATATCTAACCCATTGTATCGAAAATATGATGAAGCAGAGAAGGACATGGTATGTTGGTTTGAATACCTTAGTTCTGTTACTGTTCTGTTTTTCTTTGCTTTTCAAAGGAACAAAAACAAATCTCATAAAATGTTAACACTTGCTTAGCAAACAAACTTTTATTTTAACTTTAAATTATTTTTATGCTGTATTAATTTTTTATATTAATCATGGCACTCAAGTTTTTTTTTATACCTGACTGTCCGCAGGGACCACACTAAATATGAAGCTGCAGAGAGTGATGGTGCTTGTTAGGAATCAAGGGCAATATAATACTTAACCCATAGAAATCATCCTAGAATGGAGATCTAACATCCCAAAGGTACATTGACTTGTGTCAAAATTTCTTTTAGCAATTAACATTCTTAGAAATAATGTTTGTAGAAAAACATTTGCAAGCTCCAAAGATAGCCCGACCTCTTGGCAACATTTTAAATAAACCCAAACATAATGTTCATTTGTTATTTTTCTAAATTTAGTATCCTTGTTCTTTTTCTTCAGTGGTAAAAGAAGAGCTGAAGGAATTGTTAAAATGCCACATCTTTGTTTTTGACACTTTGAAGCAAAGGAGAAATGTGAAACATTTAAGACAAAGTTAATTTCATGAAGTCATGCCTTGAAATCATTAATTGTGTTACCTGCAATCCAAAATAAAGCTTTCTTTTAGTAGAAATTCTTTATAATGACTAATACCCCTTACTGCTGTGTACCTGTTGTCAATCATAGAATATCTATTAAAGTTAGCCTTCTTAGAAAACAAAATTACCAAAATAGTATGGGGTATGTAATTATATAAGTTTGAATTTTCTGTAAAATCCAGTATAAATTTCCACATCTTAAAAGAAAAAGTAATGGATTCCACATGACATCCCCAAGATAGTGACATCCCCAAGATAATGACATCACCAAGATAGTGACAGAATCGGTTCTTGAGAGAAACATCTAAGAATGAAACAGAAGGATACTATACCTAGAGGGTCCTGTGACTTGGGGCAAAACTGAAGCACTGTTTGGATCAGAAACAGATTGCAGAGAGAGGAGAAAGAGAAAAATTGAATGAAAGTGAGTGGAGAGAAACATCTAGAGTTGTAAGCTGGAGCAGAAGATACAGACAATCTGCTGGCTCAGCAGGGACAGAGGGACAAGGGAAATACTAGTGGGATGAAGGAACACACACTTTACCATGGGGAAAAGATGTGGTGTCTCCACACAGAGGGGGTCCCTGGTAAGAACAAAGTGCTCTAGACTACACTATCACCATGCCCACCTTTGGGACTATTACTGACTTCATCAATCACACTGAAAGTTCATGGACAGCAGAATCTCATAGCTGCAAACCCAGAGAGAAGGGATATCAACTGGGCCACAAACATGAAAGAGCACAAACCTGCCAGCACATTTGTGCCAATTACTGAATCACTACAGGCATCTCTGCTGTTGACACTGAAACTGCCAAAACAGGTCTCTAACTCTGGAAACCAACAAGCGCCAGAAGTAAATAAATAAAAACTGTTTTCTGCTACACGAAGGAAAAACAAAAGCAATAAATTCTCTTAAGTTACTGTTATAGATAACTCTTAATAGGAAAATTTAATGCATAAAAATGGGTAGACAAAAATGGGTAGACATGGGAACTTGAACTTTCAAAGTATTATGTCACCACAAGTAGAACAACTCTCTAGAATCCAACCACAAAACATGGAAGCTTATATTGCCCTACCAAGTAGATCAAAATTGTTATAATAAAGAAAATCAAATGGAGAAGATAATGCAGAAAGACAACTCAAAGAGATGCAAACAAACTCAGAAAATCTAATCAAAGAGATATAAGAAGATTCAGAAAAACAAGCAAATAAGCTCAAAAATCAGGTTGATATACAGAAGCTAGAAGTTGAACATTTAAATAAAACAGCAGAGATTCAAAATGCAGAGTTTATTAATAACAAATATTTCTAGATAAAACATTAAAAGTAGAATAGACTATATGGAGGATCTAATCAGTGGCCTTGAAGATAGTAATAAATAAAGGGTCAGATGAAAGGTGTTTAAAAAAACAAAGTATTTCAGAACTATCTGACACCACTAAGGAAGACTAGATAGAAATAATTAGTAACATATAAGGAAAAGGAGGGGGGGAGGGGAGACAAAGATAATATTCTTAGAATAACGAAGGAAAAATTCCCCAAATCTGGGGAAGAAACTAAATATACAACTCTGTAACACTAAAAGAGCACATGGTTATCTAATAAACAGCCTCAAATGAGAAATTAACACCTGTGGGTTTTATAGACACTTATGAAGTACTATACACCAAAAAACCTGAGTATACATTCTTTTCATTTGGTAACCAATAGAAATAAATAAATAACCTGTTAATAAATTTATGAAAACTGAAAATTTATCAGGTATCTTCTCTGTCCACAATAGCATAAACCACAAAAAGAAAGTGAAAAAAAAACAAAAATCTTAAATATGTAAAATCTAAGCACACCTGCTACTTTATAACTACTGAGTTAGTGAGAAAATCAAAGGGGAGATTTAAAAATACCCACAAGAGGAAGAAATTGAAGATATGAGTTACCAGAATATATGGGACAGCAAAAGAGGGAAGTTTATGGCAATGTGCAGTGTTGACCTATATCAGCAAATAAGAAAGAGCTCAAAATCTGAACTTACACCTTTAGAAACTAGAGAAAGAAGTAGAAATTAAAATAAAATCTATTAGAAGAAAAAAAAGTACCAAAAATTAGAATTGAAATGAAAATCAAAAAGACAATTCAAAAGTGAAAGCAAAGGGATCAAAAAAAAAAAAAGTTGCAAACTCTAACAAGTAGAATCAGAAATAAAGGCATAAGTTACAATAGCTCAAACCCACAAAGGATTATACAACAATACAGTGAAATCTTTGTGCCCATAAACTGGATAGCCTAGATCAAACGGATAGGTTTTTAGAAACATACAATCTTCCAAGAATGAATGAGGAAGAATTAGAAAACAAGAAAAGGCCAATTTCGGCAAGAAAAGCAGTAGTCAAAATTCTCCAAAATATAAGCTCAGAATCAGATGGCTCACTAGTGAAACTGAAAAACTGAGAAAGAAGAAATGTTCCCAAACACATTTTAGTGGTCAACATTACACTGATTCCAAAAGAAGACAAAGACACCACAAGAAAACTATAAATCAATATCTCTCATAAACAAATATACAAGAATCCTCAACATTATAGCAGATCAAACTCAATAGCCAATTTAAGAGATCATATTTCATGACCAATTAAGATTTATTTCAGAAAATCAAAGATAGTTCAACATACACAAATCAATAGTATAATTCACCACCTCAAAAAAAGATAAAAATATATAATCATATACACAGATGCAAAAAGAACATTTGATATAATTCAACATCCATTTATGAAAACAACTTTCAAAAGGGGGGATAGAAGAAATATACTTCACAAAATACTTGACAAATCACAACTAACCTCATACTCAATGGTAAAAATCTGAATGTTTTTCCTCTAATATCAGTACAAGTCAAGGATGTCCACTTTCATCACTACTATTCAACATAATATTGGAAATACTTGATAAAGAAATTAGGCAAAAGAAAGCTATAAAAGGAATCTAAAATGAAAACAAAGTGAATTATTACTAGTTGTAGGTAACATGATAGCATGTATAGAAAACCCTCAAAATCAGTTAAAAAAAACTTTTTAGAAACAGTAAATCAGCACAGTGAGATGACAGATATAAATCAATATAGAAATATCTCATTAATTCTTAAATAAGAGCAATAAAAGAGAAAGCAAAAAAAAACTTTTTCAGTCATAGATAAAATAATTATGTAGGAATAAACTTAACAACAGAAATAAAAGATCTTTTCAATGATATCATTAAAAGCAATAGAAGACATAAAAATGATAATATTCCCTGCTCATGGACTAGAAGAATTAACATTACTAAAATGGTCACCTCACCCAAAACAATATAGATTCAATACAATACCTATCAACATTGCATTGTCATTCTTCAAAAAAAAAAAAAAATAGAGCATACATTTCTGAAATTTACATGAAACCGCAAAAAGATACTGTATAGTCAAAATAATAGTGATCAAAAAAAGACAGAACTCATTCACACTTTTCAATTTTATAACAAAATTATAGTTACCAAAAGAAATTAGCATTGGATTAAATATAGACACAGAGACCAATGCAATAGAGCAAAAGAATTCAGGGCCCAAAAACCCACATTTAAGTGGACAGTTTTTCTGACAAAGGAGCCAAGAGAACACAATAGAGATATGGGAAATCTCTTCATAATTGACACTAGGAAACCTGGACTGCCATATACAAGAGCATGAAGTGAGGCCACTATTTCACCTTACATAAAAATTAGCAAAAATAGATTAAAATTTAGATGTAAGACCTGAAACCATAAACTATATAGAAGGAAAAGTAAAAACAGTAATGACATGGACTTCAGGTGTATATTTAGGGACTTGACTCCAACAGTAGTGAATCAAAAGCAAACAAACAAGGGGGACTTCATCAAATTATAAAACTTATGGACAAATACGCAAGCTATCATTGAAATACAGAATGGGAGGAAACACTGACAAAGGGCTAATAATCAAGATTTACAAAGAACTCATAAAATGCAATGAAAACAAATAAAAATATACAGAGGAGCTAAGGAAACATTTTTCTAAAGGAGATAAATAGATTACCAACAGGCAGATGAAAAAATGCTCATCATCACTTATCTTCAGGAAAATACAAATCAAAATCAAATGAAAGACCAATTTATGCCCTAGAAACTGGTCCATATCATAAAGGCCAGAAACAATAAGTGTTGGGAAAGGTGTGGAGAAAAAAGTATCCTCATATACTGTTGGTAGGAACATAGACCAAAGAGTCTCTGGAAAAACAGTGTATAGGTTTATCTAAATATTAAATAAATATATACCAAGACTCACCAAACCCATTCCTAGATATCTACCAAAAGAAGCAAACAAAAAAATTCCCCACTACTTTGAAGAGACATATGCAATCCTATGTTCATTTCATCACATTTACAATAACAAAGTTATGGGAAGAACCCTAAGTGCCCAACCACAGAGGAATAGATTAAGAAAATGTGGTAGTTATAAAGTGGAGTACTATTCATGAAATCCTTCAATTTGCAATAACATGGTTACACCTGGAAAGAATTGTGCTAAGTGAAATAAGTCAGAAACAGAAAAAAATTTAAACAAAAACCACTTCAGAAATTTGACAGTAGAATTGATGCTACCAGAGGGTGAGTGTGGGGGTGGGGTTAAAGCATGTAGGACCCAATTGACTAGTGGAGGACTATAAATGCTTTGGTCCTGGGTGTAGTGTAGGAACACGCATTTGAAGAGGTATAGGTCTGTACCACTGTATAACATTTAATGTTATAAACAAACATTACCTCAATTAAAAAAATGCATTTTTATTTGTAAAATTTTTCCCACCAATCTTTTTAGCCCCTGTTCCTTTTCCTCCATCTTCCCGCTTAATCTCAATCCCTCATAAATTTTATTTATGTCTACCTGCTTTTGAAAGTGTTATTACCAGATTGCTTTGCAAATGTCTGATTTTTTTTATCATTTGACTTGCTTTATTACACTCAATTCACTTAAACTCCCTCAATTTGTTGAAAATCACTATACTTCATCCTTTTTTCTGTCCATGTAGATGGATATACCACAACTTCCTGTTCAATCATCTGCTGATGGATAATTTGTGCTGATTTCAATGTCCTAGCTATTGTAAACAATGTTGCTTTAAACAGTGTGAAACATATGGCTTTAAATATTGATAGTCATAGTCTTTGTATATATCCCCAAAATTACGATTGCTACTACAGTAGTTCTATTCTTAGTTTTGTTAAGCAAATACAGACGACTTTCCAAGTGCTTGCACCATTTTATTTTCCCACCAACAACATAACAGGGTCCCTTTTGCTCCAAAATGTATCAGAGGACTTTTCAATATGTGATATTTTCATGGGTGTTAGATGGCCTCTCATTGTGTTTTTAACCTGCATCTCTCTTAATGAAAGTAGTGATAAAGATCTTTTTGTATATCTATTGGCCTTCTGTATATCCTCTTTAGTAACTTCTCTTTCATATTTGTTGTCAATTGAGTAACTGGGTTGCTATTTTCGGTGTTGAAATGTGTGTTTTTAATATATATGTTAACTATCATTCACTTAATCAGTTATATTGCCTCAGTATGTTCTCCAGTCAATATGATGTTTTTAATCGTGTTATATTTTCTTTCTCTGTACAAAACTTTTTAACTTGAGGCAATTTCAGTTACTTATTTTTAGTTCCATTGCCAAAGAGGTTGAGTCACCATAACACCTTTAATATCCTGGCGGGTATTGGCAATATTTTCTTCTATACATTTCATTTTTGTAAATCTTATAATTCAATATTTAATCAGTGTGGACATAATTTTTGTGTGTGGAATTAGGATGTGATAAAATAATTTATTCTCTTATGTGTGGTTTTTCAGTTTTCCCAGAACCACTTACTGAAAGAATTGTCCTCCTTTGTGTGGTCATAGCTGCTTTATCATAGATTAGATGTTGGTATATACAGGGATTATTTTCTGAGCTTTTGATTCTATTTCATTTTTGCATGTATTTATGTTGTGCAAATAAGATTTTTCTTTTAATACTTTTGCTAAATAGTAAAGGTTGAAATCAGGTGATATGATATCTCAGGTTGTTTTTGCAATTCAAGACCTTGTGTAATTCCATATAAACTGGATATTTTTGGTTGACTTCTTTGAAAAATATTGGTATTTTGATTTAAAGTTATATATCACCATAGGATTGTAGTTTTGATTGTACTGATTCTTTCCACCCATAGGTATGTTATCCATCTCCTTATTAAGTCCTTTAATAATATCTTGTAATGTTCATTGTATAGATCTTTTACTTCATTAGTTAGATTAATTTTAAGATAGTTAATTCTTTTTTAATCAACTCTAAGTGGAGTTCTTCATTTTTTTTATCTTGTTCAATGTTTATCTATAAAAGGCTATAGATTTTTATATGCTGATTTTCAAATTTGCCACTTTCCTGTATCAATCCACATTCTTAACTTTTTGATGGAGTCTTCAGGATTCTTTTCTATTGTATTCTATCTAATAGATCTAGACAAGACCTGAAAAAAATTAAACAAAAGTAGTGGCAATGAATATTCTTGTCTTGTTCCCCATCTTTAAAGGAATATGTTTTTGCCTTTTTTATGATTTTCAGAGTTTTTTTTATACCACTAAGTATCCTATTGACTATTTGTCTGGGATATGTGACCTTTATTATAATGAATTAGGTTACTTTTAGTTTCATTCTACCTACAGTTTTTTTTAATCACAAATGATTATGCATTGTATCAAATGCTCTCCTGCATTTACTAATACTATTATATCATTTTGTCTTTCAAAATGTTTACTTTTGGCAATATGATGTATTAAAGTGATATGTGAGTGTATATATATATATGTGTGTGTGTGTGTGTGTGTGTATATGTATATATGTATGTATATATATATATACACACATATATATATTAAAAAATACTTGTATCTCTGTGCCAAATCCTACTTTTTCATGTTATATATAATCCTTGTGATATTTTTGAGTTGAATTTGCTAGTATTTTGTGTTGATTTTCAGATTTTCATCATGGATCAAATTGGTCTATATTTTTCTTTTCCTGTGCTATCATTAGTTAGCTTTGTTATATGGTGATGTTGTTGCCATTGTAAATGTACTATTGGGCAATAACTTTCAAAAAAATAATCAGTATGGGCTTTCTTCATTACAGATCTGATAAAAGTCCCTTGTAAAGCCATCTGGTATTGGGCTTTTGCTTTTAGAATTATTTTATTGCTTACTCTATGCTCATACTTGTGATTAGTTTGTTCAATTCATCTGTTTATGCTGGATTACTCTTGGTAGGCCATATTGATGAGAGCTCTTCATTTCTTCAATGTTACTGAGTTTAGTGATCCATACTTGCTCATAGATTTCTCTTATGAAACTTTGTACTTCTGAGTTAAACTTGGTGATTTCTCCCTTTTCATTTGTTATTCTATTTATTAATTCTTCCTTTTTCTTTGCTAATCTATCTATTGCTATGTCTATTTTGTTTATCTTCTCAAAAAACTTAGTCATATTTTCATTGACTTTTATGTAAATGTTGTCTATTCCATTTATTTATAATCTTGATATTATTTCTTCTACTAATTTTGGGCCATGTTTGTTCCTCTTTTTCATGTTGCTTTGGGTGTGATATTAGATTAACTATTAGGGATTTTTCTTATTTTTTAATGTGTATCTGCATTGCAATTATTTTTCCTCTTGCTAAAATTCCATTGACTCTCGCAGCTTGCATCATAATTTTCACTAGTCTTCAGGTATTTTTTTTCTTTGATTTCCTCTTTTATCCAATATCTATTAAGCAGCAATAATATCTATTGCTTCATCTCCAAATATTCATAGCTTTTCCTGATTTTCTTCTCATTGTTGATGTCTAGCATTATGGAATTATAGTTGAGAGAATACTAGTTATAGATTTGATCTACTTAATTTTATTAGCAATTGACTTGTGTACAAAGAGGTGGTCTATTCTTGAAAACGTTCCATGTGTACTTGAAAAAAAAAATGTATGCAATAAATTTTTGGGTGGAGTGTCTTGTAGATACCAGTTAAGCAATTTTGATTTTGTTCCTCACATAAAGCTATTGTTTCCTTCCTTGTTCTTAGTCTTTTTTATCTGTCCAATGGAATAAGTAGGACATTAAAGCCCACTAGTATTATTGTGTATTATAATATCTTTACCTAGTTCTGATATTATGTATTCTGGTAAAGATTCAGTGTATATATATTTATGATTATTATTTATTCTAGTGTTAGATTCAATCATAATATAGTGTATTTCTATTATTATCTCTTTTAATTGGAACACTATATTACTAGATATATGTGTAGTTGTTCTTAATATTTTTGGTTGCCATTTGTGCATATAAACTGTCTTCCAATGACTATTTCTAAGTATATGTTTGTATTGTTAGTAAGATAACAATACAAACATATACTGTAAACAGTAGGACAAACTGTTTTGAAATTCATTCAGCCACTCTACATCGTTAGCCTGGTGCATTTATGCCATTTGCAGTTCAGGGTTCTATTGACATATAGTTTTTATTGCCATTTTTATTTTTATTTCTGTTTTGTTTTGGTGGTAGGAGGTTGCCTTTTTGTGTGACTTTCCTGTTATGTTTTGTTTAAATTTCATTTCAATTTTTTTATGTTACTTCTATTTGTTAAAGGTGTCTTCTGATTAAAATATATGATGGATTTTTTTTTAAGATTTATTTATTTGTGCATATAGAACTGGGGTACAAGCCAGAGGCTCAGGGGTGGCGAGAGGCTTCACCAGAGATGGAACCCAGAGCAGAACAGGTAGATTGTCGCAGTGGGAGCAGCGGGCGGGTCAGGAGAGGTCTGCAGCGCCATGTGGTCACCTCTGGGGCAGGTGGGGATCGAACTCATGCAGAAGTGGCTTAAGCTTCTTAGTGCTGTACTTTAACCTGCTGCGCCACCAGGGAGGGCCCTATGATGGATTATTTTTAAAACAGATTGGATGGCCTAGCCTGTGGTTCTTTCTAGTTTTTACTCTCATGTTTTCACTCTCCTGCTCCTATATTTAAGTAATTTCAGTAACCAGGGCCTTGAAGTTCATTGTTCTGTTGCTTTATAATAATCCCTTTAGAATTTCATTCAGAACAGCGTGATGTTGATATTATTTCAGTTTATACTTTTTAGTGAAATCTGTTACTCTTCCTTTCATCCGAAAGTTTATCTTACTAGGAAAAGGATTCTAGGCTGGAATCATTTTCTTTCAGTACTTGAATATCTCTTTCATACTTTTGTGCCTGTTATTTTTCTAATCAACTTAACATTCTAATTGACGTTCCCTTGTAAGTTATACATTTCTCTTGACATTTTAATATTCTTTACTTCTTGTTTTTTTTTTTTAAAGACTTATTTATTCATACAGAGCTGGGGTACAGTCCAGAGATGCGCAGGGTGAGAGGATTCACCAGGGACAGAGTGGGGAGCAGAACAGGCAGATAGAGGAAGTACACTGCTAAGGGGAGCAGTGGGCGGATCAGGAGAAGTCTGCCACGCCATGTGGTCACCTCCGGGGCAGGCAGGGATCGAACTCATGCAGAAGTGGCTTTCGATTCTTAGTGCTGCGCTTTAACCCCTGCGCCACCAGGGAGGGCCTACTTCTTGTTGGTTTTCAACAACTTTATTCTGTGTTTTATTGTGAGTTCGTCTAGTATTTTGTTTGGGACGCTTTGAACCTCTTGAATCAAAATAACTAGTTCATTTCCAGATTGAGGTTTTTCATTAAATCTTATTACAGCTTGAGAAGGTTTTTCATTAAATCTTATTAAATTATTAAATTTTTTATGCCTTCTAGATATGGATTTTTCTTTAATTTGTCCCAACGTGCTCTTAAACTGTTTTCATTTTTAAATTATTTTGTCTACATTTTCTACTTACGTGTTATCCAACATTGCATTATGAGCTCATTAATTCTTTCCATTTCTTCACTCATCAGCCAATGAAGCACTTAATTGTATTTTTAATCCACTTATAGTGTTTTCTAGCTCTACTATTTCTAATTATAGCTGTTCTTTTTTTTATCACCATTCTGTTGCTGTTTTATATTCTCCAATGTTATTTTTTTAAGTTCCATAAGTCTTGTTACAAATGTTATTTTCAACTCTTCCTTAGTAATGTTCCACAGTTCTGCTGCAACTCTGAGCTCAAACTTTATTTGATATGGGTTGATATGATTTTCAACAGCTTTGCTATGTGTGTTCATGTATAGTTGTTATGTCAGGATAGTTGTTCTCTTTCCCTTTCTAGCAGAGAGATTTATCCAGGAGTATCATTATAAATAGAGTTCATTTAAAAGATTTTCCTATGCTTCTCTGCCATCCCATTGCTCCTAGTTTCTGTTGGGTTGGTGTGCTTTTTTTTCACTGCAATCTATATCTCTAATCGTGTGTCTATATATACCTCCATTTTGGGGACTCCTGAAAATACATTTTTTTTAAGACAATGGATCCAATGTAGTTTTTATACATTTAGCAATTAGATCATAAATATGAAAATTTCATCTTCTAAATCTTTGTCACTATAAGGGACATCTCTCATTTTAAAAAGTAATATTACATTTACATAGAAACTTTAAACATTCAGTACTTTTGTTAGTTTTATATTTTTTGTTAGTTACTGGAAAGCTATTCAACAGGATGGAACTATATCTTGGAGAGTTTTGCCATTTACACAAACATGAATTACACTACAAATTTTATTAATGTATAATCTATCCTTAAAAGAAAAGGCATCTAGAAATGAAATATGGATAGGTAACTTGGAAATAAATTTTTAATAACTTTTCCTCCCAACCCTAATGTCATTGATATGTAATAGAGAATTTTGTAGATATAAAATATAGAGAGCATTAAGAAACAGTATTTTATAAAGTATAAAATTCAAAAGAAATAATATTGATATTTCAATTGACTGAAAGTATACAAATCTTGCTTAACAGTGTCTCTTTTATTTCTGGCTCCAAAATTATGTTTCTCTAGTATAACAAGAAACTTACTTTAAAATTACAAATCAGTTTTTCATAATATACATAATAAAATACCTATAGGACTAAATTAAAGTCCAGGTGACATTATAAACCTCTAAAAATCATATAATCCAATGGGTAAGTCGGAGCCATTTGTTATTAATTGCAGTCACTTTAAGTATGAGTTTTCTCCATGGTGGAAATTGTAAAATTAATTACTTAGCTCCCCTCACACAGCTTTTTAAAAATAAACTCTTTCAGAAGTAGTTTTAATACCTTATATTAGGGAAAAACAAGAACAATAAATAAGAGAACTATATTACATTTTTTTAAAATGCTCTTAAGTACCATAACTATAATTATTTCATGAATATATCATTTTGCTCTCTCAAATAAGAGTAATAATCTTAACAACAAAATTGAATCTGCAGGTTAGGAGAAATGATTCAAGTTTACTGAGTCATTTGTAAATTTCTAGATTTATTTGCTGAGTCATTGGTAAATTTCTATGTAGCAGTGGTTGTGAAAATTATTGAGCATTATTTTAGTAGCACAAGTGTTTAGAGAGTGATGGGGACTAAGAATGAGAGATATGATTCTTTGGCATGCTTTAAATATGCAAAATCTAATCTTTGTCTCTTTTAATATATGACCACACATTTTTTAATGGTATGTGAGGAACCAGCCAATGAGCCAATATGGAACAGTTTTAATATTACATCTACCAAATTGACAGTCTGTGTGTCAAAATATGTGTCCAAGGTTTGAATTCAAAAAATTTCTCAATTGCCTCAAATGTTTTCCCAGTCAAGATAAAACACTTTCAAATGAAAGTAGCTATAAATTTACCTTTCAAACATGGTGCTTTATTATTATTATTACTATTATTATTGTTATGTACTTCAGTGTTCATTATTAAAACTATGGCAATACTATATAATAAAAATCTGGGATGAATGTTTCAATCACCATAAGGTCCAAAACCTAAAATGTTGTTTTCCTGTTAGTGACATGTAGTCCTTTTGTTCCAGTAGGAAAAAAAGATGACTAGCATAATATATAGAGTATTGTTCTGTTATGTTCTTCCTATGGCTTCCAATTCATCTAAGGAAACATCTATAGTAATTTTGTTTAAAAGTCTTTGTTCAACTGCAGGATGAGTCCACATTGTTGGGCTGATTTTACTTCCATCAATAAGAGAAATGTCACATGTACTCAGGCAAAGCTTTCGCTTTCATCATATCATCTTTAAGGAATGTCAATAAACTCATTTTGGTATGGCATGTGTGTGTTCTTAACTCAAAGGGAAATCTAACAAGACATAACAATTTGTATGATGCCTAAGCTCTGACAAAGAAATAAAACACAGAAGACTATCAGTTGTGATGATAAACAATCATTTATTTATTTAAAATTGTTAAATATTGTGATGTAAACTCTAACAGTTGACTTTTATTTTTTGAAATGCAAATACAGGGCTTTTACTTAGATGAAACCAAGTTTTTTACTTAAAATAGGACTAGTGCAAACAACACTTTTCCAACCAGAGGATTAGATAAGTCCAGGATGCTTCCCCCAATAAGTTTCCTTGTTTTGCAAATCCTGGTTGATTTATTTATATAAACACTAACCACTTGGGACTATCTTGCCATTTCCTTTCACACTTTTTCTTTCTTTGTCTTCCTCTCCCACTCCTTTAAATTTCCATTCCTATTATTTAAACTCATTAGTTGGGAGCCTGAGAACCCTGTGAGTCTGAGAAAAGGTCACTTTTCCAGTGCATTCTCCTTAGACATTTCCATTTCAATACTAGTGAGCCTGAGAAAAGGTCAGTTCTACAACAGGGACTTTAGAAAACTAAGATTATGGTGATGAGAGGGAGCAGACCTATACCTCCAAAGAACTATAATAATATAGGAGCAGAGATCCACCATAGAAGAAAGTGCTATACTATCAGATAGTAATCAACACCTAGAGCCAGAGAGTGTCTTCAAGGGAGCTTGGAGATACTAGGCAATTTTGCAAATACTGGCATAGACAGTGTAAGATGGTGATTGCTACTTTCACTTTATTGAAATGAAATTTAGAGCTACATTGATCTAGTCTCTCTATACAAAACAAAAACAACAACAAACAGAAAAAAAACAGTGCTTTTACACATGGTGGCTGTGTTATACAGGTGCCTCACCCTGCATAGACCAGAACGGAATTAACTATAGACTGCTCATACTCCCATCAAAAATAATTTAATGCATTTGTACTTAATAATAGGAGCAAATATCTAAGGTTAAGACCCTATACTTGAAAGGCAAATGGAACAAACCCTACCCCAACCACAGCCCCATCCTGTCAACCTTCTTAGTCAAGGACCTAAGGTGCAGAAAGAACTGAAGACAATAATCTTGGGACATGGAGGACTGAGTAGCCAATCCATCAGTCATACTCTTAATTTTTTCATGATTTTGTACAGTTTTTGGAGGCTGTTACATGCAGAAGATTACTTACCAGGCATAGCTAGTACTGAACATGTCTACTAAATACATATGGTCTGATTTATACCATACAGACCTCCCATTTACTGTGTTTACTAAGTAATCTACTTTTAGCTAGAATATCTACTAATTATTTCCTATGTGCCTGGCTGGATTTCAATGTCATGTCTTCTCTATTATTATTATTATTTAATTATTCATACAGAACTGGGGTACAAGCCAGAGGTGCAGAAGTGGTGAGAGACTTCACCAGAGACAGAGTAGGGTGCAGAACAGGCAGATCTATGAAGTACACTGCTGATGGGAGCAGCAGGCTGGTCAGGAGAGGTCTACCGCACCATGTGGATAACCTCTGGGACAGGGGATAGAGCCCTCACTGAGGTGGCTGCAGCTAGTTTGCAGCGCTGTGTCCTAACCAGGAGAGCCCGCAATGTGTCTTCTTAAGGGCTAGTATGTCCTCCTTGTTCCATTCACACAAAGAATTCTCAGCATTCAAGTCATGGGGACCTTCTCCTTGGATTCAAGCTGCCAGAGAATTTTGCATATCATCCCAATGCTACAACTATTGAGAAAGCATACAGAGGAGGCTCTTTTTTATGGAAACTTTGAGAAGCTCAGACTACAGTATAAGCCATATCTTTCATACTGTTCTGCTTCTATCTGCTCACCCAAGGTAAGAAAAAAATCCCACTGGTTTTTTAAATCACATAACAGATTTGAACTACCACTGCAATGTTGATATTAGTTCAAGGTTATTTGGGAAACTTTGAGGATTGCCCTAAGAAAAGTAGTCATTGTAGATTTCCCCCCACCAAGCTTTGACAGCTGCACCACTTAGAAGTTTTGGCTTCTAGATAGCCACTATCAAAAAAAAAGATACTGCTACCCTGCTGTCCCAAATACTATCTCCTACCCTCTCCTGACATTAGAGCTTCTGTCATCCAAACAAGCCACAGAGGCATTAGTTTTGAAACAATTAACACCAGAGGACCCACGGTTAAACACTTTAGTAACCAGTAACCCTAAAACACAATATAAGGTCATTTTACCAAAATAAAATAAAAAATTTCTATATTTCAACCCAAAATAATAAATTGAAAGCAGGAACAAAATATTTGATAGAACAAAAAATTGCCTAGAAAAGTTGAAACCAGCAGAAATGTGTAAATTGCTAATGAGGAGCTTAAAGTAACATTATTATAAATATGCTCATTGAAATAAGAATGATAATGGAATAAATAAAAATAGAAATACAACAAAGGAAGAGAAAGCCTGAGGACATTTCAAGTAGAATGTTTTAAACAGACAAGACAGAAAAAATTTATGTGAGAAAATAATCGTTGAGAATCCTCATAATTTGGGAAAGAAATAATACATCCTGTCCTATATGGCCAAAGAGCCCCTCTCCCCAAAATATAAACCCAAATATACACACCTCAAGATATATTATAACCGAACAGCTAAAAACTGATAACAATGAAAGGATACTGAAAACGCCCAAGTAAAAGAATACCTATAAGATTATATATGAAGTTCTTAGTGAGAAATATGAAGGCAAGAAGTAAATGACAGTATATTTAAAGCCCTAAAGTATAATTACTCCTAACGTAGAATACTTAATCAAGCAAGACTACCATTCAAGACTAAAGAGGGGAGGGATACCATAGCACAACCTCAGAGAGAAACAGAGTGGCCACAGTTGTGAGTCTTCCCTCAAATACTTAAAAAGTTAAGATTAGACCCAAAAGCAGGCATGCAGAAAGAAATTTAAATAGATTGATTACAAATGTATGAGGAAAAGGAAAAGAGAAAGAGAGATTAACTAGCCAACTTTCCTACCATCAGTGCCATCTGAGCGGAGATACTAACTAGAGTGTAAGTTAAAACCAGAAAAGCAAAGGAATGAGAACACAGATGTGCTCAGGTATTAGCCCAGCTTGGCCACATTACCTCACCCTTAGTTTTCAGTTGACTCAGTTCAGGAAGTCAGTTCATGTCATAGTGAGAATTATAATCCTTGCTTCCTGAGATTTTGCCAATATGATGATGGAAAAAGAGTGTATTAAGATATCAGGAGCTAACATTTGTTCAGGACATCATACAGTAGCTCAGAATTTAATTGTTTGTTTCATTTAATAATTTTTCCCATTCATTTATTGCAATAATTTTCATGGTGGTAAAAGTCAAATATGTGGTTGCTAGTATGTACTCTCAGCAGACAGTCTTTCCCAAGGAAGTATTTAACAGAAATAACAGTCAGTAGTGAACCTTTTTCCATGGATAGCCTCTGTAGCAAAATCCTCCATTTTTAGAAAACCGTCAATGGAGAAGATCAGGCACAACAAACTCTAGATAAGTACCTCAGAGGTCTATAGCCCCAGCCCTAGATGACCCAATGGCTTGAGAAGCAGCCTAAACAGCCCCCAGGTGGTCATCCAGTAGTCCACCAACTGAAAGAACAGCCCAAAGAACCACCAGGAAGATTTGAGCACAACTCCAGATACCCCAGCTGCTCAGTCCACAACAAATAAATGCCTAGAAGGTGGGAAAGAAGGACAAACATGGAAGTCCCAGTTTCAGCAGAGCACACCCAAAGCAAACAATGGGGGAAATAAAAATACAAATGACCAAACAAATCCTTTGGGCAGCAATAAACAACAAAGAGGAAACAAATCTGCAGAACAAAATTACAAAACATGGAAGAGGACTGGTTTTTAACCTATTGGACACAAAAATAAAAATTAGCATAATCAAGAAAATTAGAGTTAGAGCAATACAAGGAAAACTCAGAAAAGCAAGTTAGAGATTTGAAACAAAACACAAAAGCAAATAAATTTTATGAAAAAAAAATCAAGGAACAGAAAGTAGAAATAGAAACCTTAAATAAGAAAATAATGAAATTTCAGGTGTAGAAAAATCAATGATGAAAAATTCTGGGAAAAAAGACAAAGTAGAATATAACAAATGGAAAAGTAAAACAAATGGAATAAGTGAACTTGAATATGGAATAAAACAAATGGAAAAGTGAACTTGAATATGGAATAAAACAAATGGAAAAGTGAATTTGAAGATGACAAGAGAAGGAAATAAAATAGAAAAAATATATACAAAGGAGGGAAATGAAGCAATAATTCAAAAATTATCTCATACCATGTGTAAAGAAATAGAAAAATAATGGACAACCCAGAATAGAGGAAAAACTGAAACATTATTTAAATAAATAATGGAAGAAAATTCCCAATCTTGAAGAAATTGAATATTATAATACAGGGAGATAAAATAACAACCAACTAATTAAACAAAAGAAAAGTAAGATGAGATATGGAGCCGGGGCTCTCCCTAGAAGCACAACAGGTTAAAGCACCACATTATGAAGCTCTCTAAAGCCACTGCAGCATGAGTTTGATCCCCAGCCAGGGAGATGACCCACATGGCATGGCAGACTTCTCCTGACCTGCCCACTGCTACCCTCAGCAGTGTACTTTGTCAATCTGCCTGTTCTGCTCCCCACTTTGTCTCTGGTGCATGCTCTCACCCACCACACCTCTGGCCTGTACCTAGTTCTGTAAGCATAAATAAATAAATCTTTAAAAAAAAAAAAAAACTTCCCAGAGCCCAAGACAAGAAAAAAGTAATGAAATTGGTGAGGAAAAATAAAAGAACTTTTATAAGAGCTTGATTAAAATATACAACTTTTCTTTTTTTAAAAAAAAAGTTCTATTTATTTTTGCATACAAGAACTGAGGTGTAGGCCAGAGGTGTGTGTGTGGGGAGAGGGGTAGTAAGAGGATTCACCAGAGACGGAGTGGGGAGCAGAACAGGCAGATATATTGAAATACACTGCTGAGGGGAACAGCAGGCAAAATAGGAGAAGTCTGCTGCACCATGTGGGTTATATTCCTGGCCTGGGATCTGACTTGTGCTTCTTCAGTATTGCTAATGGCTTCATACTGCTGTGACTTAACCCCTTGCACCACCAGGGAAACCCAACACAAACTTTTCTGAAAAAAATCATAGATAAGAAGGGAATAAATCAACATATTTAAAATACTCTTAAGATAAAAATTTCCAGCCAAAACACTCTTTCAGATACAATAAAGAAATAAGATACAATAAAGAAATAAGAATTTAAGGGAGATTGCAATAAAAAAGAATCTACCTCCAAGAAATTTTAAAAGAAGCTTTAGGATTTAAACTATAATGATTAAGGGACAATACAATAGGAAGATATAACACCAATCAATTTATTCTCACCAAACAAGGAAGCACCAAAATACCTCAGACAATTATATTCATATCTGAAACAGACATTGGATAAAAGTACAATTTGTCAGCAACTTCAACACCTCACTATCATAAGTGAACCGATAATCAAAACAGAAAATAAATAAGGATCACTTCCCATAAATAAACAACTAGATCACAAAGATTTAATATATATATATATAAATATATATATGATACTGCCCCCTCAAAGATACAGATACATGTTTTTCTCAAGTGCACATTGGTCATTCTCCAGCAATTTGCATATTCATTAAGATTAAAGTAATACCAAGTGTTTTCTCTAACCATAAAGCAGGGAATTATAAATCAATTACAAACAGAAAAGAAAGACATTCTCTAATATGTTTACTGAGCAACATATACTGAACGATAATGTAGTTAATGAAGAAATCAAGAAATACCATGAGACAATTAATAATAAGAAGAACACAACCTTTCAGAAGGCATGGGATATAGTAAAAAATAATATTAACATATGGTATATAGCGATACAAGCAAGCTAAAGAAGACAGAATGAGCCCAAATAAACAAAATGGTCTTGATAACTAGTAAGAATAAATAATCCAAAGACCAGCACCAGGAAGGAAATAATAAAAATTAGAGCAGAAATAAAATAGATATCACAAAGATGATACAAAATTTCAATGCACACAAGAACTTGTTCTGTGATAAACATAATCTACAAACCTCTAGCTAAGCTGAATGAGAAAAAGATGAAGAAAACTCAAGTAGGATCAAAAATGAAAAATGAGAAGTCAGAGTGTAATAAGAGATTACTATAAACATTTATATGGAAATAAGTTCAACCACACAGATGAGATTGACAAATTCTTAGAATTATACAATAACCTAAAGCTGGACAAAAAGTAACCAGAATATTTAAACAAACCAATTACAAGCAGTGAAATTGAAAGAGCAATTAAAGCTCTCTCAAAAAGCAAAAGTCCAGTGATATTATTTCATAAACAAGTTCAACCAAACTTTCAAAGAGGCACTAATACACACAGTTTATAATCTTTAAAAAAATTGAGATTGAAATAATTTTCCAAACACATTTTATGAAACCAACATCACAATAATACTACAAATCAAAGACAACACAAACAAAACTATAGATCAGTATCACTAATAAACACAGGTGCAAAGCCCTAAATAAAATCTTGATAAATTACATATAACAATGTATTAAAAAGGTTACACACCATGACCAAGTGGTATTTATACCAGGAACACAAGAATGATGCAACATATAAAAAAAATTCAATTAACATAATTTACTAAATCAACAAAAGGAAAGTAAAAATCAAATGATCTTATCAATTGATGCTGAGAAAGAATTTGATAAGATCTAGTATCCACTTATGAAAACCCTTGAAAAATTGGGGGAAAGTGAAATATATTTTAATATAATAAAAGTCATAATAAGAACATCACTCTCAATTGTGAAAAACTGGGGGAAAGTGAAATATATTTTAATATAATAAAAACCATAATAAGAACATCACTCTTAATTGTGAAAAACTGAAAACCTTTCCAGTAAGATCTTTTACAAGACAAGGAAGCCCACTCTCACGACTACTATTCAATCTATATTAGAATTACTTCCTAGGCCCCTCCCTGGTGTGGCAACAGGTTAAAGCACAACACTATAAAGCTATCACAGCCACTGTAGCACTGCCAGGGGGGTGATCCACATGATGTAGCACAACTCTCCTAACCTACCAGCTGCTCCCTTCATCAGTGTACTTCATTAAATCTGTCTGTTCTGCTCCCTACTCTGTTTCTGATGAATCCTCTCCCCCTCACACCTGTGACCTATACCACAGTTCTGTATGTATAAATAAAAAAGTCTTAAAAAAATTACTACCTAAAGTAATTACACAATAGAAACCTAGAAATAATATTTCTAGAAATAATTTATCAAAAGATAATAAACAAGTAATCCATATTGGGAAAGAAGTAAAACTATCATTATTTGCAAATGACATGATGATATATATAGAGAGAACACCAAAGATAGCACAGAATAACTACTTAAAACAAGAAGCCTGTTCAACAAAGTGGAAGGATCCAAAATCAACATGCAAAATAATAGTAGCCATTTTATTTGCAAACAATGAGCTGGAAGAAATTAAGAAAGCCATGCATTTACAAACTCAAAATAAGTAAATAATTAAGTACTTCAGAATAAACATGGCAAAGAGGGTAAATGACCTGTACAAGGAAAACTTATATAAAACAGTGTTAAAGAAATACAAGACACAAATAAATGGAAAGATATTCCTTACACATGGATAAAAAGAATCAATATAGTAAAAATGGTCATCCAATTCAAAGCAATTTGCAGATTCACTTTTTCCAGTAAAAATCCCAATGGTAATCTTCAAAGAAATAGAACAAATGTTACTGAAATCAATATGGAACAACAAAAGTCCCCAAAATAACCAGCACTCTCCTCATTGAAAGAAGAAAACTTGGAGAGATCATTCTCCAAAATTTAAACTATACAATAAAGTCATCATAATTAAACACCTTGGTCTTGGAGCCAAACAGACACACAAATCAATGGAACAGTATTGAGAATATAGAAATAAAACAACACATTAGTGGATAATGATCTATAATAAAGGATTGAATTATATAACCTAGAGCAAGGAAAGTCTTTTCAATAATCATATTTTGAAAATTAGACTGTCACATGCAAAACAAAAAAAATGTATTACTATCTCACAGCATGGATGTAAAACTGGAAATAATAAAATATAGAGAAGAAAGTATAGGCAAGACACTCCATGACATAAACTTCAAAAATATCTTTAAGAAATCATATCCAGATGGAAGGAAAACAAAGAATATAAACAGGTGGGACTTTCGTATTTCAAATGATAAAGCTTCTGTGAAAAGAGACTGTAATCAATATGAAAAGACACCCTATTGAACGGGCTATTTGTACACAATAAGTTTGGCAAGATAGTGATATCAAAAATCTAAAAAGAGCTCATACAACTGAAAAAGAAAGGTAACACTCCAATAAAAAATTTGGCAGAAGAGCTATTGATCAACAGGCACTTCTCTAATGAAGACCTGACATATGAAAGAATGTTTATCTTATCAGCAGGGAAATGCCACAAATGAGATGTCATTTCATTCCTGAAAGAATCACTCATACCCAAAACACCAGAAACAAGTGGTGTGAAGATATGGAGAAAAAGGAAAAGTCTTATGTTGTTGGTGTAGACCAGTTCAACCTTTATGGGAAGCCATGAGGATGTTTTCAAAAGAGTAAAAATGGATTTACCATATGATACAGTATTTCACTAATAGAAATCTATGCAAACAACACAAAAACACTAATTCAAAATCCAACTACATGTACATTTTTATAGCAGGACCTTTTACAATAGTCAGGTTATGGAAACCACTTAAATACGATAGGACAGGTAAAAGAATCAAGAAGATGGAGTGTGCATACCCAATGCAATACTCTAGCAATCAAAAAAGATAAACTGGGCCTCCCTGGTGGCACAGCAGGTTAAAGCACAGCACTGAGAAGCTAAAGCCACTTCAGCATGAGTTCATCTCCACTTTACCTGGAGGTGATCCACATGGCAGAGCAGACCCCTCCTGCCCCGCCCACTGTTCCCCTCAGCAGTGAACTTCCTCAATCTACCTGTTCTGCTCCCCACTCTGTCTCTGATAAATCATCTCCCCCTCTGCATCTCTGGCCTGTACCTCAGTTTTCTATGCATAAATAAATAAATCTTTTAACAAATAAAAAAATAGGACTTCCGGAAGATGGCGGGCGGCAGGGTAAAGACGCCAAGATCACTGTGTCCAGGCCTGCATAGGAATTGAGGACTGAAAACGGACTACAGACTCACTTACTGTTATAGGACAAAATCTGTTATATGACACGGAGAGAGAGAGACACCCCTGAGGCCCCAAAACCTGCCTGCTCTAAGTGGGTTCTGCCATCCGCCGCAACAAGACAAAACATATAAAGATTTAATGAAAAGTGACTTTAATACAGTGAATATACAATATGGAACACAAAGAATATAACTTCTAAAACACCTGAAGTTACCCATCCCCTCGTGGGCAAAAGT
>NW_004567106.1:425256-425778 GCF_000260355.1 Condylura cristata | reverse complement strand
GGCTCAGCTCAGTGAGTGGAGCCCAGGCTGCAGAAAGACTGCAAATCTGATCCTCAGTATCTGGGTGAGGGAAAAACCGCTGAATCTGCAGACCCGATCAGGAGCACCTGGGCACCCTGCAAAGCCTCTGATCAGCTCGAGCAGCTCCGGAACTGGCAAGATAGCAGCAGAATAAAGACGCCAAGACAACTACATCCAAACTCGCACAGGATTATATAAAAGCGGATTATAGACTTTCATGCTATGAGTTTCAACCCAAAGGAGAACGCCCTGGACTCAGTAGAAGGAAAATAACTTAGGGAGAACCAGTGATTGGGGAGTTCCCATAAGGGAAGCCACACTGGCAGGAACTGATCCCGAACGCCAGCGGCTTCCAACTCACTGGGCTCCTTTAAAAATCTAGACACTCCAACTCCAGGAAGGGCTGCAGAGGGAAACTGCCTGAGGCAGCAGCTATGGCTTCTCAGCAGCTTTATGTCCCAGCCCTGCTACAACCCTGGAGATAAACTGAGACAATTCAGC
>NW_004567106.1:404264-421388 GCF_000260355.1 Condylura cristata | reverse complement strand
GCACACGGGTGACTTGGTGATGGGAAACCTGTGGGGATTACAATTGAGGTGGAAAAAAAATGTACAAAACGATGTAAAAATAAACTTTTGTAATAATAAAAAAATAATAAAAAAATAAAAAGATATAAAAAGATAAACTGATGCCCGTTGTAGTAACATGAATAGAACTGGAAGTGATTATGCTAAATGAAATGAATCAGAGGAGGAAAATAAATATTGGATGACTTTTATAGAGAATATAGAGAAACCAAACTAAGATAAGACAGAGGCAAACTTTAAACTAACCCTTGAAAGCTGGCCATAGATTTATAGTACCCAAGATGGGGAGGGAGGAGGAAAAGTGGAGGAGTGAAAATAGCCATCTCTGGTAAAGGATTATGTGAAATATGAGGGTAGGAGAACTAAGGGGACCACATTTGAGGAAAGAGAAGAAATGAAGAAATACTTTTATCATGAAAAAGAAATGAACAAGGTGTTATATGATGCTTATTTGGCAAAAATATATGCTTAAAAAAGAAAATGGTCAGCAAGTTTAAGACAAAATAGCAAACAATAGCAGGAAAAAATAAACATCTTTACAATGGTTCTACTATTTTCTTTCCACTCTCATCACAATTACTTTAAAAAGTATCATAAAATTCTCATAAGAATTTTGAGATATTAAATATCATTTTGGAAAAACTAAAAGAAAGAATAAATAGAAGAAAATAAATATTATTTCAATATGTTTTATCTATTTTAGCAAAAAAATCACAGGGCAGAATAGCCAAGAAGAAATTGTGTTGGAACTTTCAATAAGGGATCTGGGATTGAGCCCTTGACATTTGCCTCAATCTTTTTTCACATACTAAGGGTTTTTTTCTTTTTTTTCAGATAAGATTAATAGAATAATAATCTATGACCCTAAAGAAAGAAATCTTCCCCTAATTCTTATGCTAGACTAGGTTGACAAAACAATTACAAGAATAGTGATTAATAGAAGATCCTTTTATAGATCAAAAAAAGTGGTTTTACCTTAGAGGCAGGAAAATGTCTGTGCACCTGGCATTGGTGTTTTTCTGACTCCTTTCCTAGCTTCTTAACATTAGATCCTATACCTTTAAGATGTATGTTCATTGAGAAATTAACAAAATGATTGCTTATGTTGTAATAGCTAACTGATCAACATAGAAACATTTTGTTTGATGACTGATCACCATAGGAATAATTTTTTTATTAATGAATGGTCACTATAGGAACATTTTGTGTATGAACATCACAGTTTCAATAAGATATCAAAAACTCCTGAGTTTTCTTAAAGAAGAATGTGATGATTGTTGTCTTTCTACTTCATGCACACACTGTTGTAATCCCACTACTTGATTGTGATGTATAAACAAAGACCTGCTAAGACAATCAGCAGATGCTATCACCCTGATCAAGTGTCTTCGTCTCCTCATTCCGCTCACCTTCTCTCCCTTTCTCTCTTACCTTCACAGATGCCATCCTTTCCTGCAGGAGACCCTACCTCAGCTGGAGCTGGCCTTCAGCATCCAAGGGTCTCTCACCCACAACTGTTTCAACCATTCCAAGACCAAGAAACAAGAACATCTTCCTCACATGTCTCTCTGCTCCTTGTGCCTCTCACAGGTCTCCTTCTGGCTCTCCATCCTGTTTCCATCCTCTTCAATCCCTCTTTAGATTCTTCTCCTCTCTGTTCAGCTCCACCTTCCTTTTTGGTGGGGCAGGGAATCTGGAACTTTCACTTTTCCTGGGGACCACCCTGTTACAAAAGCACACATAAGTCAAATATGGCCATTTAACTCCATCCTCAGTTTTTATCAACATCCAGGGACAGGAAGAGAGGTACATGACATGTGAGTTGTAATCCTCAACCACTGAAATCTCATCGGTATAAAGATAGAGATTGAACTCCTAAAGTTACCAGGAATGGAGTTCATTCAGGACATCATTCACTGGTTCAGAGTTTGCTTCTTACTTTTCCTCTAGCATAGGACATTTGCAGGAAAATACAAATTGATAAAATGCATTACCACATAGGTAACTGTAAAGAAACACTAAAGGAATGACTACAAAATAGCAATAAATCTTATAAGACTTCTGAAAGTGGAGGCCTTCTGTAGCCAACCTTGGAGTGGAAGAGGTTTTGCAAGTAGCTAAGTGACTAAAGGGATCCTGTTATTTCTATGTTTACAACCTGGCTTCACTGTATGAGTAAGGCTGTGTGTTGGGGCATTTCGTGGCTTTAGCTGCTATCTTGAGTATCCTGAGTGTTGCTTGTCTGGTGCTGTGCTGGAGCATCTTGCAGCTCCAGGAAGGACTCCTGTTGTGTCTTTTGGTGTCTTCATGAGTTGGAACCTGGCCCCAAATCTGGCTGCCACGTGCCCCTGGTTGGCAGAGGCAGGAAGATGCCATCTTAGACACATGGCCTATTGTTTATTTTAAATAAGTAGCTATTGCTATGCAGTTCCCACTCTGTACTGCCTTTAAAAGCCATAGACTCTGGTGTCTTTCCACTTTCACTAGTGTTCAAATACTTTATTTTTCTTCTTTGAACTAGTAGTGATTTGAAAGCATTTTTTAGTCTCCATAAGTTTAGGTTTATCCTGGAATTCTTTTGATCTTTAATTTCTAACTTTATACCATCTATACCATTGTGATCTCTTCACCTTCTGGAATACCTATTATCTTTATGTTTCATCTTCTGAGTCTGACATTTCTCAAGATTCTTCATTTTTCTTATCTAATTGGGTGTTATGTACCTTTGAATTTTCTATTTCTCAATTATTTCTTCGACAGTGTGATACCATTTTAAGCACTTTCTATACTTGTTGTGCTACAGGGAAAACTAATGTGAATTGGGTTGCCTGTCTGTGGGTCCTCATTCATGCACTTAAGATTCAACTGCACTGCAGACACACACAAAAAGGTCAACAGTGGGTTTATTTACAAGGGGTGAAAAAGAAAAGGAACAACCCAGGGAAATAGAGAGAAAGAAATACAAGTTAACTAGTGCATCCTACCAGTTCCACAGAAGTGACCAGCCAACAGCCCCAAGGTCAAGAGAGAGATCCTCAGTCCAACATGTCCAGTTTTATATCCAAGACCCCAAAATGGCCTCTTAGCCCCACCCTCACGTGCTAGCAATCCTCCTTTTGCTCGGATTCGTAGTTTTGGGTTCTGGAGTGGGGATGGAGTCCACAAAACCTGTATCTGGATATCCTTTCCCCTTAACAATTCCCCCCTTTTGAATTTATACCACTATATCTATAGTGGCACAGACTGCAGGGTTCAGTCTTAAGAGACAGTCTTTTTCAGGTTTCCAATGTATGAAAAAGAAGTAGCAATCAGTCCCCATTATTGTCCATGAATGCCCAGTATGATGGTCATTACTGGAAAATAGTACATGTGAAAAGAAAGAAAAAAATATATACATATATGCATATCTAGTACATATATCAAAAGAAAGAAAAAATATATCTAGTACATATATAAAAATCACAGAAACAAGCAAATTCTTTAAAAACTGTTTTAACTTTTCACAAACAAGTTCTCTCAACCTTGATCTCAACATTATCCAACAATGCACAAACTATTTACAAACTCAAGCTACCTTTTAAACATTTTTTCTATTTTTGCATAAAATCACAAGGCAGAATTACCAAACAGCCATTTTTAGTTGGCCTTGTTGCCATACTCCATATAGAATGAGTGAACAGTCAATGTGTGGTCACGTAGTCTTCAGGAACAACGTCATTCTCAGTAGACTAAACCTGGAGTTTCTTCTTCTCGAGGTTACCAGGACTTATTATTTTTCCAGTTTTTCCAGTCCTTCCAATGGAGACAAGCTTCCTTACCTTTTTGAAGGTCTCTGGAACCCTACAAAGCACAGGTTCTCCTCTTCTTGCTTTAGATCTATTTGAACTTCCTGGAGAATGACAAAGACGCTGAAACACATTTCCAACTTCTTTAGTTTAAGCAGACAAAATTCCCTATTGAAGTTATGCAAAACAGACTCATGAGTAGTAAAAATTACTACTACAATTTTTATACTGTGTTTGTTTCAAGGGGAGGGGAAAAATGGGAACACAAGTTAGCTCTGTTAAAAAAAAATTTCAACTTTACTGTAGATCTCTCAAAACAAGAAAACTTTCCTTGAATCAAACAAACAACAACAAAAAAATGCCAGTATTATTTGAAACAAAACTTAGTAAAAATCTGCTCAGTTCTTTGAAGAAAAATGTTTTTACTCTCAAAAGTTCAATCAATTGGAACCAGTTGAGTTCTTTTACTAGAAACAATTTCTTTTCTTCAGAAACAATTTATGCAAATACCAAGCCATTGAATATAGTATTTCAGGAAAGTGATCAACATTTACAAATTTATACATATATATCAAATATTGAAAGTTTTTTTATGCATGTTTCAGAAAAACAATGTTAACAATTGTGTTCATGCCAAAAATTTACCTTTTTCCAAGTGACAATGCTTCCTTCCTTGTTTTACTTTACTAGGTGAAGCAAATTGGACAGATTTACCTGAATGCCTTTCCCAGGAGGAAAGGGAGAAATTTTGTGGAGTTTCTTAGGAGCTCTACTGAGGTTCCACAAAATTTCCTTCAATGAACCAAATGACAGATGACCAAATTTTACTTCAATTTAGATTTTTTGGGGGGAAAGCTTTGTCACAAATTTGAAAAAACAGCATCAGTGACCATTTCAATTTCTGTGGCTCAGTTCAGTATCACAATGTTTAGAGTCAAACCATAGCCTTTTAGTTTTTTTTTTTTCCTTTTTCATAATTGAAGGCTCTTTTTTCTCAAAACTTTAATTTTTCCAAACTTGGGTTGACATTACCAACCCAAGCAAGAGAAAAAACAATACCTAATACAACCTGTTCTAAAGCAATATATTAGAGTACAAGTTAGTTACCATGAACCAAAAATTATCCCAGATTTGTTTTCAAAACATGAATTTTCATTATATTTCCATTTGTTTGTTTGTTTATGATATCTATAAGCACGATCTAAACCAATTTTATAGCACCTTGAGTTCAAGAACAATTAAATACAAGGAAGAGACATACAGACATGCAACATATAAACACAGTTTTCTTAGTTATGCCACATGGAATCATATATAACTTCAACTTTACTCATATAGGCCAAAATGATTTAAAAAAAAAAAGATTAAAAGAAAAAAATTTAAGGAAATATCAAAATAAATATATATATATACTGCTATAAAAAATAATACTGCTAGCATAATTGCATGAAGTATTTGTTATGTCCCTAGATGTTTTCAAAGGAAAAAAGACTGATTAGAGCGTGTTTATCATCTCAGGGTTTCTTCAGAAAGTGATTTTGAAGTACATTGCTAGATAGCTGGAAAAGAAAAGTTACTACCATTTAAGTTTTTGTCTTTTTCTTGAATAAATATCTCAGGTCTTTAATGGGTTTGCAAGTGGGTTATTTTAGTGAACTTTTTAAATACAGTGGAGTCCCTAAGCCCCCCTATTCTTCATCTGAATCTCTCCTATGTGCTATAATTTGTCTCTTTTCCTTGGTAGTTTTCTCAGTAGTCATCTTGATTTCTTCTATCTTGTCTATAGCCTCTCCTCTCTTCATCTGAGCCTCTGCCCTGTACCATCATAGGTCTCCTTTCCTCCCTCCTCAGTTCTGGATCCTGTGCACCCTGTCTATGTTCCCTCCTGTAACCCCTGTGTGAATCATCACTTTGAGGTGCCACCAGCCTTCTTTCTTGTCTCCTATCATTCTGTCTCTAGTTTACCTGTAATCAGGGACAATTGTATTACCAATGTCCCTCTTCCCTTCAGTAAGCACACTGATTTCTCGCTAGGGGTTCACGCCTCCTGGGTTCTCCTGCCATTCTGTTACTGTTTCCCTGAAGCTCTTTTCTATGTTCCCTCTATACAAAAATATCACAGATTTAGGTAGGTCTCCTTTCTTCTCTGTTATTGTAAACTCTAAATGCCAATTCTTCTAACTCATCTCCATGATGCCATCCACCTTTGCTAACTTTTTTCTGAAGTCTGGGGCACTATATGTAACAAACACAATAGTGATCAGATAAGCATTTTCTGGGGTATGTTGTATGCGCTCAAGGAACTCTGATGGATCCTCATTAGCTCTCTACTCAAACTAAAGAATTTTATTGAAATTCTTTTGTTTGGGAATCCCCTGCTGCAGCCCACCCAATACACACTTTTTATAGAGCGCCAACATTTCCATTCCCCCTTCGTTGGGGTACCAGTTGGGATCTACCACCAGGACAGCAATCTCTGGTTTAGGATTTTATGTCTTGTTGGTGGAGACAATCAGCCTCTTCCCTGACTTTCTTGAAAACCATCCTCTCCTCATCCAAGGTCAATAGAGTTTGCAGCATTGACTGGATATCTGCTCAGTTAGGATGGTAAGAAAAGAAGATAGATGCAAACAAGTTTGTCATCTTCTTAGGATCCTGCCTATAAGAAGGTAAAGAGCTCCTCCAACTTAGGAGGTCTTCAGTACTGAAAGGATGATGTGGCCAAAAGTACCCAGCAGGTTCTCCAGTGCATTAAACCGCTCACTTAACATTTTTCAAAGAGGGAAATGCCCCACTTCAAGGTAATTCTTATTGCCAAAGGGTGTCCTGTCTAGTATGGGAAGGGAATGCCATGTTAATTTCTTCTCCAGAGAGCAGTGGAGGCTTTGAAGCCTTAGGAGTTTCCACAAGAGCCTTAGGAGTTTCCACAGGAGGGGTGTGTTATGCATGGAAGGATTTTGTCCTGAAGGGTCTATGGTAGTAAGCAAATGTTAATCCTCCTCTTCTAGCTTCAACCTCCAGCAGCCCTCAGGGAAAGGTTTATCATCCTTTGTGCCATAATTGGAGCAGGGAGGGGGAGGCATATCTAATTTATGAAAGGCATCTTGTACCTGGGTTTGCATAGTTTGATACAAAGAGTCAAAAGCAATTCTCATTTTTCAAACTGTTAATAACTGAATTAAGGGCCTATATTTGCTATTTCATATTCTCAGTAAGAGCCTGAATTTGTTGTTCTCAGTAGGTGAAGTAGAGCATCCACTTCTCAAAGAGCCAAAAATGTAACAAGTGATACTTATACAAAGTATCAAAAAGACACACAGAAGCACAGATTTTAAGGAATGGCTTGTAAATCACCCATGGATGAATACAAAAGCAAAATCATTTCCCAAAACTGAATTTCACCAGATTATTGATGTTCATAAAACTGGTGGTAGTATTCAAAGAAAAAGGGTAGTTAAATTTAAGGCTGGAAGAAAACTGAAGGGATAAATCTGTTCAAACTCATGTTTGAGGATACCCACAAGTGAGAGCTGAACACAATGAAAAAACAATTCTCAAGACTTGAAACAACGATGCCACCTGTCCTGCAGACCTAATGCTTTTACAGTGACTAACACAAGAGAAGATATTTTGGGCTGGTCAACCACAGGTGTAATTTGGTCAACCATGTTGGGTGCCAAACTGTTAGAGTGCAACCCAACTTGAATTGGGTTGCCTGTGTGTCGGTCCTCAACTGTGCACTTAAGATTCAACTGTGACCTTCCCTAGTGGTGCAACAGATTAGGATGCAGCACTGCAAGCTAGCCACAACTGCTTCAGTGCAAATTTGATCCCCGGCCCCAGGAGGTGACCCACATGGTGCAGCAGACCTCTCCTGACCCGCCTACTGCTCCCCTCAGCAGTGTACTGATCTGCCTATTCTGCTCCCTACTCTGTCTCTGGTGAGAACTCTCACCACCCCTGCACCTCTGGCTTGTACCTTAGTTCTGTATGAATAAATAAATAACCTGGGGAAAAACAAGATGCAACTGTACTGCTGACAAAAGGTCAATAATGGGTTTATTTACAAGGGGGGAAAAAGGAAAGGAACAACCCAGGGAAAGAGAGATGAAGTTACCTAATCCATTCTACCAGTCCCAGTGACTGGAACCCTGATAACACACTGAAAGCTTATCAAAAGCCAAGCAACCAGCCACCAGCCACGAGGGAAAGAGAGAGATACCCTCCACCCAACATGTCCAGTTTTATATCCAAAACCCCAAAATGGCTGCTTAACTCCACCCTCAGGTCCTAGCAATCCTCCCTTTGGTGTTGCTAGGATTTTAAGTTTCAGTGTCTTGAGTAGGGGTGGATTCCACAAAACCTGTATCTGTAGAGTTCATTCAGGACATCCTTCCCCCCAACAGTTACTTCATTCAGTCTTCTTTTGTGTGTGTGTGTTATTTTAATGTTTTCAATCTTTTTGGTGAAAAATTCTGTGTTTGTGGCTCTCCATTGTAAGACTTATGCCTTTGAACAATCTTTTAGTAGCAGGTTTTGCTTTTTTAATTTTGTTTTAAAGCTTTTGTCTAGTAGGTTCTCTAGTTATATATTTGTATTTTTTAAATAATACAATAGTTTATTTTTACATCATTTTGTGCATTTTTTCATCTTAGTTGCAATCCCTGTGGGCTTCCCATCATACATTTATACATTTGTCCCTGAACTTCTAGTCCTCTTGTTTTGCTTTTCCACCAAGTATTCCTTGTTTACTGGACATTTGTGTCATCTAGTAAACATCTGTGTTTTGTGTGTGTGTGTGTGGTTGTGGTTCTGGTAGAGAAACATAAATATAGTTTTGTATGTTTTTCTTCATAGTTTACCTTGTCATATTGTAAGGAGAAGATGGGAGTCTAGGAAGCTTTAATTCTCTATTTCAGTTTTGTTGACAAGTAATGCACCTCTGCCTTCTCCCCTCTCTTTGCCATAAGCATGGTTCACTGCTTCTCTTGCCCAAACTACCCTCTCCACCTTCCTGCTCCTCCTTTCTGCTGCAGACCATGATCTATGAAGACTGATTCTCCTGATTAAGCAGGGCTAACTTCGTCTATCAGGCACACAGTGCAGGACCCAGTTGGACCTGTCAGGTAGGAGGTGCCTGAGTGTGGTATGTGCTCTACTGTCTGACTATGATTATAGGTCATGGCTCCGACATCAACCTCCACTGCTGCAGCCCCACCTCTGAGGAAATCAGATTACAACCTACAAGTTCCCACTTAATATTTTCCAAGGGATTGGTGAATAGCTCCCTCACTATCTTTTTCTCCATTTTCGGATCTGTGATTGAGCCTAGAGTAAGTCTCCACCTGGTGACTTTCTGTCCCCTTACATACAGACATGGGTAGGGGAAAATTTTCCTTGTCCATGCTGGTCATAGAATGACTAATTTCACAAATCAGTCCCACACCCACATTTGACTTCACTCACTTACAGTAAAGTACCTCCAGAGAAACTCACAGTCCCCCAGAGGACTCCATCATGTCATGTGTAGCTATCCTCTAGCCCACTGTGAAGGAAAGCAGTTTGGCTTACTTTGCAATTCTGGGCCCCAGCTGATAAGGAGGCGCCCATGGCCTTGGGTCTGGCTTTCTCCACCACCATATATGGTTATAGATCCAATACCCCCTGCTTATAGGCTCTTTTCCCATAAATAATTTTTTCATTACTCTCCGCCTGCCTAGCCGGGGCCTGGCCATTGGGCATAGGCCACGGTACCCCCTTTTTTTTTTTAATGTATATAAGCTCAGTTCTGAAATAAAGACTTGTACTTCTTGGTGAACAGACTCACGGCGTCTGTCCTTTCCTTTCATTGGTGCTGAAACCCGGGACGAGGCAACCCTCTTTGGGCCCTCATCCACCGCCTGCTCTTCTTCCCCATTCCTGGACGCCTGAGACTGTTCACCCCCATCCACCTTTTCAGGCTCTGGCTTCTTACATCCACCACCGGACATCACTCGGGTGAGTCTCCCCTTCCCCGGAGTCATTCGCCTCACTCAGGACTACAGAGGGGTCCTTGGCCGTGATTGTCCGGCAAGCCCCCAATGTCCTAGTGAGCGGGGATCACACCCCACCACAACCTTCACAGTTACGGTGGAGCCCGGAACCTCCCATTACTTTAGCACCTCCCATTACTTTAGCCACCTAAATTGACCAAACACCATCATTCACTGTTATACTCCTCCCCATTTCTCCATCCCTTCTTCTTTCTCCCCTATCTTCCTCCCCTTCCCCTTCCCCTTCCCCCCTCAGTCCCTTCTCCTTTCTCTCTTCACTATCTGTCTCTTTGTCATCTCACTTTCCCAGATCCAAGGCCTTCCTGGTTGCCAGGCAACCAGTCTCCGGTCTACACTGACCTTCCGGAAAATCCTAGTGCTAGGTATTCCGTGGCCCCAGGTAGTCTGCCAGGTGATGACTCGCCTGGCCATCTGGATCTGGTCCCAGGGACCTCCGGTCCACTAAGCCCGACTAGGGGACGCCCTACGCCCTCTTAGTGTCACCCTTTTAGCCCGGAATCCGCAAATTCCCGGCCTCGGACTCTCTTTTCCTTCCATTTCTCTCTTATCCTGGGTCCCCAGACTCTTACTCATCCTCTTTGTTATCATTTTCCTCCTCGTGCTCCTCCTCGGGTTCTCTTCCATCCTGTGCTATACTGCCCCCAAACATGGGTAACTCACAGTCAACCACTCAGGACACTCCATTAAAGTGCCTCTTGAGACATCTCTCCACACTTGCACTCATTACCGACATCAAACCCAAGATCCTTATCAAATACTGCAGCAGGATTGGCCTAAATACCCATTAGACAATCACCCCCAGTGGCCCCCTGAGGGCTCACTTCAAGATCCAAAAACTACTGATCTTTTCAACTACTGCTAGTGCCTCAAAAGGTGAAAGGAGGTCCCTTACGTGGAAGCTTTCAGCCTTCTTTCTCATAACCCCTCCCTTTGCTTTCCCCAACTTCCAAACCCTCTTCTGACTTTGGCTCCCCCTCCATCTGAACCGCCTACTAACTCTTTCGATCCTGCCGACAAACCTCCTCCCTATGGTCATAAACCTCCTCCTGTGACACATTTGCCTACCTCTCCTGGCTTTTCCTTTCATTGGAATTCTTTTCTCCTTTCACTCACTCTCCAGTGCTGGGTGCCTTATCACCCTCCGGTTACTCCCCTCCAGCTGGGAATTCTTTTCTCCTTTCACTTACTCTCCAGCGCTGGATCCTCAGTCCCTCCTAGCTCTCCTATTTGCCTTGTCCTTCTCCTTCCTTTTCCTCATCACTCTTTTAGAGTGGTGCTATAAAAGGGCCATTGCTGGGGACAATAACTCATAACATGGGAAATTCTGCCTCTTCCCAACAAAATACACCCCTAAAATGCCTCCTCAAACACCTTTCCATACTCTCCCTCCCCAGACATACACTACTGAACAGCATAGATTAAATGCTCAGCACCCTCCGGGCCCTGAGGCGGTCCCTGAGCACGATCCCCACTGGGATTACAACACCCAGCGTGACCTTCATCTTAGAGACCTCTTCGCCGCCTCCCTAGCCACTGGCCTTGACATGGCGGTGCGCAAGGTCAGTAGCTTTCAAAAGGTCCAAGACATTATTCAGAGAAAAGATGAGACTCCTACTGAATATCTTGAGCGTCTCACTTAGGCTCTACATCAATACACTAACCTAGACCCCAAGTCTCCGGAAGGCCAAACTGTTCTCATGACTTATTTTCTTGCTCAGGCATATCCTGACATTAAGACCAAACTTAAAAAACTGGAACTGGGCCCTGCTACCCCTCAGGCCGAAATCCTTACGGCTGCCTTTAAAGTTTTTCATGGACGTGAGGAAGAAAAGGAACACCGTAAGGCACAGACCACTCAGGCCAATTTTCAAATGTTGAACCACCTGGTGTCTGGCAAGTCTTCACAGCCGCCATCTCCGGGGGTAGTCAAACCCCCTCGACCATTTCAAGTGTGGTCAGGAGGGCCATTGGGCAAAGCATTGCCCTAATCCAAGGCCCCCTACTAAACCCTGTCCCAAGTGTAAACAGGTCGGTCGCTGGGGATCTGACTACCCTCTCACGCACAGTGGGGGAGGGTCGGCCGCTCCACCGTCACAGGTCCTAACACTGCAGGAAGACTGACGGGGCTTTGGGCAACTGCTCCCGATCACCTCGCAAGAGCCCAGGGTTACAGTCCATGTGGATGGTCGTCCCATTTCATTCTTGCTTGACACCGGCGCTACCTTTTCCTTTCTGAGGGAATATTGGGGACCAACCATATTATCTAGTTCTCCTATAGTCGGCGTAGGAGGCACTTTACTTTCTTCTTTGCGCACACCTGTGCTTACATGTCTATCATCTCCCCAGCCACCCATACCTCAGACCCTCAGATTCCCTTCC
Organism: Condylura cristata; assembly: GCF_000260355.1. Classification (NCBI taxonomy): domain Eukaryota; kingdom Metazoa; phylum Chordata; class Mammalia; order Eulipotyphla; family Talpidae; genus Condylura; species Condylura cristata. Next base: position 409,132 of record NW_004567106.1, on the reverse strand, counting down.
TCCTGGCCCTTCTTCCTGCTAACTCCTCAACACCCTTCATTCCCTCACTCTCCTATCCCGTCAATCCAGAGGTCTGGGACATCTCTTCCCCAGCCAGGTCCTCTTGCACCCCAGTACACATTAAGCTTCGTGATCCTCATAAATATGTCAGTCAGTCCCAATATCTGTTATCTACACAGGCCCTCTTAGGCCTTCTCCCTATAATCCAGGACCTCCTTGCTAAGGGACATCTATTCCCCACCCACTCTCCTTTCAATACTACCACACTAGCAGTGAAAAAACCCTCTGGTGCCTATCGCTTAGTTCAGGACCTGCGTGTCTCATCAACGCTGCCGTGGTGCCTATCCATCCTTTGGTCCCTAACCCCTACACCCTCCTTTCCTCCATTCCCTCTGATTCCACCCATTTCACAGTCCCCGATCTTAAGGATGCCTTCTTCTCTATTCCATTAGATACCTCCTCTCAGGACATTTTCGCCTTTACATGTACTGACCCCCAGACCCGTTATTCTCAACAACTCACATGGACTGTCCTCCCTCAGGGCTTTCGGGATAGCCTTCACATTTTTGGACAGGCCCTAGCACAGGACCTCCTTTCCTTTCGTCCCGCTCATCCTCTTTCTACACTCTTGCAGTATGTCGATGACCTCCTGTGCATTCCATCTTTTGATTGTTCCCAGTGGGATACAGCAGCTCTCCTAAATCTCCTGGCGGTCAGGGGCTATCTGGTCTCCCCTAACAAAGCTCAAATCTCAGTTACTTCAGTCACTTACCTGGGTTTCTAAATAAAACCACAACATAAGGCAATCACGGTGGATCGGAAACAAGCTCTCCGAGACCTCCCTATTCCAACTTCAAAGGTCAGCATCCTGTCCTTCCTTGGGTTGGCAGGGTATTTTCGGGCTTGGGTTCCCTGCTACTCCCTGTTGGCCAAACCCTTATATGACCTAACTAAGGGACCCATGGAGGAACCCCTGTCCTCCTCGCCGGCCCATGCTTTTCACCGACTACAACAGGCTCTACTCGAGGCGCCGGCCCTCCAACTTCTGGACCTCAGTTGTCCCTTCTCCCTTTATGTTCATGAAGCCTATGGGCAGGCTTTGGGAGTTTTAGGTCAGACTTAGGGGCCTACTTTTGTGCCAGTTGCTTATCTCTCTAAACAGCTTGATCCAACCGTTCGGGGATGGGCCCCCTGTCTTCGGGTTCTTGCTGCCACACAGCTACTCCATAAAGAGGCACATAAACTCACTTTTGGTGCCCCAATTACTGTCCTCTCCTCACCTCGACTTAGAGATCTGGTCCTATAAAGGCCTCCATACTCTATCCCCCTCCAGAGTTCTTGACCTCCTGATGACCTTCCTCTTACATCCGGAAGTTACCTTCTCTACCTGTCCTCCTCTCAATCCAGCCACCCTACTCCCACCTACTTCCACGGGTTCAGATTCTCCGTCCCATACCTGCCTAGAGACCCTGGATACCCTACTACCCTGCTCCTCTAACATCTCTGAGGGTCCCCTTCTGGATCCCCATCTTGTATGGTTTACTGATGGTTCCTCGTTCCAACGGGGCAATATTCCTGTGGCCAGATATGCTGTGGTCTCTCACTCAGAGGTTATTGAGGCACGCCCTCTGCCTGCTGGTACCACCAATCAGCAGGCTGAATTTATCACTGTTACACGGGCCTGCATATTGGCTCAAGGGCACTGCCTATCTCTGTATACAGACTCCAAATATGTCTTCCACATCTTGCTCTCCCATGCTGCAAGATGGAAGGCGGTCTGTTGACTACACGGGGATGTTCAGTGTCAAATGCTTCCTTTGTCACCAACCTCCTGGAGGTGGCCAAATTGCCTTCCTTGCTGGGCGTATCACACTGTCGGGCCCACCAGCCTGACGACTCGCCCATTTCTCGGGGCAATAAGTTAGCCGACCTCACCGCTCGACAGGCGCACTATCTGCCCTGTATGACTCTGCCTCCTCACCCCAAATGGATTCCCCACACATTCTGGTCCAACAGCCCCAACCTGTGGGTTTGTCACAGCCCCAACCTGCGGATTTGTCACCAGTCGATACTGTTGATGACCGCTCACAATTCCTCACTCTTCTTCATGACCTTTTCCATACCTCTCCACAATCCTTAACCCATTTCCTCTCCACCTTCTTTTCCCCGACTCTAGAGGACAAAAAATGATTGTCTACCCTCTCGCAGTACTGTCTTATTTGCCAATGTACTAATCCCAATACTCCACTCAAGCCTAAACCTTTCCCCGCTCACCAAGATAGGGGCCATCTGGCAGATGGCAGATCGACATCACAAACATGCAACCTGTACAAAAGGTCTGGTACTTCCTGGTGCTGATTGATACATTTACTGGCTGGATTGAGGCGTTTCCAACCACTAATAAATGAGCTTCTATGGTGGCCCAGATTCTCCTCACTGAAATTATTCCTCGTTTTGGATTACCCACTTCATTACATTCCGACAATGGCCCTGAGTTCACGTCCCAGATTACCCGCTCCCTTTCTTCCTCTCTGCCCATGCCCTGGCATTTTCACTGTCCATACCACCCCCAGGCTTTGGGAAAAGTTGAAAGGGCCAGTAGGAATATTAAAGAGACTCTCACCAAGCTTACCCTTGAGCTACACCTCGTCTGGGTGCACTTGCTGCCTCTCGCCTTACTTCACCTGAGAGCCATGCCTAAAAAACCTACCTCTCTCTTTCCCTTTGAGCTCATGTACGGTCGCCCTCTGATCCCACCTGGTGTCCAAACTCAATCCTGCCTCCCCTCAGATGCTGTTGTCCCACTTCTTTCCCACATCCGCAATGAACTCTGGAAGTACCAAGACTGGCTCTTACCAGATCCCTCACACTCTCCCAGCATAACCTCACTCCAACCAGGCCAACTTGTGTTTTACAGGGCAACCCCGGCTGACAGGGACAGACCGCCCCTTGCCCCGGTTTGGCAGGGGCCCTTCCCAGTCATCCTCTGTACTCCTATGGCTGCTAAATTATCTCTATCCTCTTGGCACACCACACCATGGATTCATATCTCCAGGTTAAAGCCGGCTCCGGATCTGCCTCAGGCCCCTCCTGTCTCGGCTCCAAATCCTTCCCACACCTCTGATTTTCAATGCCTTTCCGAACCTACAAAACTCCTCAAATTAAAGATTACGTGATGTCCCGTCCCTACTTAGACCTCCTCTGCCTTTCCATCTTCTCTGTTTCACCTCCCTTCTAAACCTCGTCCCACGGCGCAGCCTGCCACGCTGCCACCCGGGTCCACCTTAACAATGCAGCCGTCCCTACCTTTAACACAAACATCCCCTCTTTCTCTGACACGCCCCCACAACCTCTCAGCACGCCTTCTCCAACCCCTTCAGCAACCCTCTCTGACCCCCTTCTTCGTATGATTCAGGCTGCTTTTGGGGCACTCAATAAAACCTCCCCCAATCTAACCACTTCTTGCTGGTTTGCTATGATCCCCGACCTCCATTCTCTGAGGCTATTGGAGTTAATGCTTCGGTTGTTCTCTCTTCCTCCATACCCTCAACAACCTGGCCACACACACCGGCTGCCCTTACCTTCACACGGGTGACTGGACAGGGCACCTGCGTAGGTCAGGCCACTAGTCAGGCCACCCTTTGTTCCTCAATAATTGACCCCCCCCAAGTTCAAATCAATGGTTGTCTCCAGGCAACACCACTAATTTCTAGTGGTTGTGCACTCGGCATGGTTTAACAGCCTTCCTTTCTGGTGCCGTTTTTAACTCCACTACTGAATACTGCCTCGCAGTTATCATTCTTCCACACATTCTTTACCATACAGGTGCAGAGATAGTGGAAGCCGGGGCAGCGTCTCCTGCTGATCTTTCATCCCTCTCGGTACAAAAGCGTGAACCCGTTACTGCCCTGACGTTGGCAGTTCTCTTCACCCTTGGAGTAGTGGGAACAAGTATTTTGTGCGGCGCTAGGTGAGGAATGCTGCTTATATGCAGACCACACGGTTGTGGGCCGCGATTCTATGGCTAAGCTTCGGGAAGGTCTACAACGTCGGAAAAAGGAACGATTATCGGGCAATAACTGGTTTGCATCCCTATTCAACAGTTCTCCTTGGCTAACTACTCTGATATACGCGCTCGTTGGCCCCCTCCTAATTCTTTTACTCATAATTACCATTGGCCCCTGAATCATTAGCCACATCTTTGCTGTCACTCGCCAATTGATACAGCAAGCCACTACTAACAGTTTTCATCAAGCTCTCTTTTTCAGGCAGTACCACCAATATCAACCTCTTCAGACCCAACATGTCAACAACCCCACCTATGACGGACTTCGTCATCTTCCTTAATGGCATTCTGGAAGACGAGTAGCTATTGCCAGTGACCCCTCAGCAGTGGGATGACACAATCCTCGACCTCTGGTTACAAGGCGCCTTCTTAGACCTCTCTCCTCCCCAACTAGAACTTTGTGCCTGATTGTTTTGCTCCTTTTTACCAACACCCAGCCCATCTCTGTCCCAAGTTTTAGCCTTCACTCGCTGCCTCATTCACTCCCTCTCATCCCCAAACAATGCCCCTGTTCAGCATGAAGCAGCCAGACAGAACAGTGCCCTGGATCCTATAAACAAGAGGGGGGAACGAAGGAAAGCAGTTTGGCTTACTTTGCAATTCTGGGCCCCAGCTGATAAGGAGGCACCCATGGCTTTAAGTCTGGCTGTCTCCACCAATATATATGGCTATAGATCCAATACCCCCTGCTTATAGGCTCTTTTCCCGTAAATTTTTTCATACTCTCTGCCTGCCTAGCCGGGGCCTGGCCAATGGGCATAGGCCACGGTACCCCCCCTTTTTTTATTACAAAGTTTATTTT
>NW_004567106.1:401872-403922 GCF_000260355.1 Condylura cristata | reverse complement strand
TTCTCTTTTTTGGTTGCTGAGTAATATTCCATTGTATATATGTACCACATCTTTCTAATCCAGTCATCTACTTTTGGCATTTGGGCTGCTTCCATGTTTTTCCAATTGTAAATAAAGCAGCAATAAACATGGGGTTACCCCCGTTTTTTTAATGTATATAAGCTCAGTTCTGAAATAAAGACTTGTACTTCTTGGTGAACAGACTCACGGCATCCATCCTTTCCTTTCACACTGTACCAGATGGGGCATCTATTCTCCCATCCAAGCCCTGCCAATCTTCACCTTCTTTTACAACAAGCCACTAACCTAAGTCAACCACGTGTCAGTCCTGGGACTGTGTAGTGAACTTCTGATTCTTTCTTTAAGAAAATATTATGCTTATAACTGTACTTAGAGAAAAGGTGACCACAAATTCTCTATACTGCCATGATGTGGGTAGCATCTCGATAGCTTTTTATATAGAAAGAAACAAGAAACAGAAATTAAGAAAATAATTACATTTAATTATGTCAAAAATGATTGAATAATCAGAACCAATCTAAGATGTATAAAATAAGAATGAGAAGGTTACTGACGGACAAAAATAGCAATATAAGGAAATGGAAATGGGATGATATCTTGTGTCACTGATTGGGATAATCAATATAATCAAAATGATTGTCTGGTGGCTTAAAGTGATATAAAAAATGTAACATAATCCCCTTAAAAATCCCAACAATAGGCCGAGATCACCGTGTCCAAGCCTGCATAGGAATTGAGGACTGAAAACGGACTATAGACTCACTTACTACAAGTTTTAACCCAAACGAAAACACCCTGGAATCACTAGAAGGTAGATAACTGAGAGGGAATCTGGGATTGGGGAGTTCCCAGAAGGGAACCCCCAGGAAAACCCGGGCCCCTGGAAGTTCCGCGGGCTGCAGGAGCCCCTTTGCCCCGAACTACACCCTGGAGGTAAAGCTGGACAGATCAGCTTGGTGAGTGGAGCCCAGGCTGCAGAAAGACTGCAAATCTGATCCTCAATACCTGGGTGAGGGAAAAATCGCTGAATCTGCAGACCCGATGCGGAGCACCTGGGCGATGCTAAAAGCCGCTGATCAGCTCGACCAGCTCGGGAACCGGCAAGATAGCCACAGAACAAAGACTCCTAGGCGACTACATCCAAACTCCCATGGGATTATACAAAAACAGACTATAGACTTTCATGCTACGAGTTTCAACCCAAATGAGAACGCCCTGGACTCACTAGAAGGAAAATAACAGAGGGAGAACTGGCGATTGGGGAGTACCCATAAGGGAAGCCAGACAGGCAGGAACTGATCCCGAACGCTAGCGGCTTCCAACACTCTCTGCTCCCTTAAAAATCTAGGCGGAGAAAGGCAGGGAGACCTACAGAGGTAGCCTGCCTGAGGCAGCAGCTGCAGGCTGCTGGGCAGCCTTTTGTCCCAGCCCTGCTACAACCTGGAGATAAACTGAGACAATTCAGCCAGGGAGGGGAAACCAAATCGTGGGAAAAGGCTGCAGCTCAGAACCAGAGACCTGAGGATACACCCCAGACCTGTTGCTGACCTTTCCCCAGCAGCCCCGAAAAAGCCCTGGATATAAACTGAGACAACACAGCTAGGTGAGTGGATCCCAAGCTGCTGCTGGGGGGCGGGACCCAACCACAGGCCCAACCCTAGGACAATGCAGCAATTTTAACAACCTGCTTACCACATCTACCCAAAAAAAAAAACTGTAGTAAAACACTGGAGTTAAAGAGATATAGCTGGGCTCTGTGACAGGACCTCAGGCAGGGGGGGAGGCACAGTTCTGGGTGGGACTATTTGGACTAAACAAACAAACAAACAAACAAAGCCCTGAAAGCTCAAAGGGAGGACTGACAGACTGCTCAGCCAAGAAGAATTCAGCTCTCTGGCACTACCCTGCACTCCTGTAGGGAAGGGGAGATCTCACCCTCACAACAGAGGCCCCAAGAAGACTTGGGAGCTCTCAGTACTTAGAGTGTAAACAAAGCCAGTCACCAACTCAACCAAAGGCCCAGCTCCAG
>NW_004567106.1:382157-396677 GCF_000260355.1 Condylura cristata | reverse complement strand
GAGACTATGGTGGTGGCACACGGGTGATTTGGTGATGGGAAACCCGCGGGGATTACAATTGAGATGGAAAAAAATATGTGCAAAATGATGTAAAAATAAACTTTGTAATTAAAAAAACTCAACAATATTTTTCAGAGGAACAAACACAAAATATGAAATCTGTGTCGAAACACTGAAGATCTCAAATTTCAAAAGCAACCTTACAATATAAAAAAGGAGTGAAATGGAGGCATATTGTTACATGACTTCAAACTTTACTATAAAACAACTGTACTAAAAACAGTACAGCATTGATAACATGGATTGGTGGACTGGAATCACAGTGCAAAAATAAATCTATGTAGTGATCAGCACTAAAACTATGATAAGGAATCTATGACCATAAAATGGGGAAAGGCAGTGTCTTTAATAAATGATGCTGGGGAAACTGCAAAGTGAGATATGAAAGAATGAGGTTGGATCACTCACAGCATACATAAAAATAAACACAAAATGGATTAAAGATTTAGATATGAGATTCAACAATAAAATACACAGAAAAAAACTTTGGTGATACATTGCATGATATTAACGATAATGATGATTTTGGTGGCACAACCTTATGGGAAGGGAAGCAAAAATACAAATTAACGATTGGGATTGCCTGAAGTAGTAAGTGTTCATGCAGTGACAGAAAATACAAGAAGATTAAAAAGATGCCCTTCTGAGTAGAAGAAAACATTCACACACTATATATTTGATAAAGGGTTTATATCTAAAATATATTTTTAAAACGCACTATTCAACAATAAGAAAATAAACAATCCAGTTAATATGGGCAGAAGACACGAACAGATAATTCACCAAAAAGGATATACAGAAGGTCAACAGATATATGAAAAATTATTCGTCACTACTTTCAAAAAGAGAGATGCAGGTTAAAACTGCAATGAGATACCATATTACACCTGTGAAAATGGCACATGTAGAAAGTATCTCCAATAACTAGTGCTGGAAAGGATACAGAGAAAGAAGAGTAGTGTCACACATTTGGTGGACATATAAAATAGAGTACCATTATAGAATGCGAACTTTATTTACCTTAAGAAATTAAGGTAAATTCCACACTTGGGCATCTATAGTAAGAATATGAAACTATCAATACACACAAAAAAGTACACTTTACAGTGTTAGCAGTGTTATTTATATTCACGCAAATATGTCCTGCAACAGACATTAAGATCAAGAAGTGGTATATCCACACTCTGGAATACTATTCAGCCATAAGAAAAGTTGAAATGTAGCCATTTTCAACAAAATGGAGGGAACTGGGGAGAATGATGTACAATAAAGTGAGTTGGAACTCTGAAAATAAGTACCAGACATTACCATAGTGGATAATTGGTAAAAATACTGATGAAACTAGTGGACATAAATAGCCACAATTAGCACTTTATCATTAAAGGAGAGAGGAGTGAAAGCTACACAGGATATAAAGGATAGTGTGAGGGGGGAAATGGTTACAAAGATTTTTAGAGTAAGAAAAATTACATTATTTCTCTCAAATGTATATAGCACCTCTGGTTTATTTATTCCAAATAATTAAAATTTTTTTAAAAAGCATGGTAGCATATATTCCAATAGTCAGATTATTTTATTTCCTCTCAATTACTCTGGGCAAAAACCCATTTTGTTCAATAAATGTAAAGCAAACTTTCCTTAGAAGTTTGATGTTTCTACTTCTGCAAACCCCTTCAATAATTTACTTTAAAATAATTTTCAATAACTGTTATAGCCACTAACTATTAGACAAAGTATACTTGAAGGCAAGAAGTACTACTGGAAATAAACAAGAACATTCTCTTTGTGCCAAAAAATGTGTATTCTGCATTACTGTATATACTTCAATTATGTAAAATTTTTTCATTGTGTTGCTTAAAATGGCTAATAACATAAATGCATATATTTTATATATTTATATATATTCCATTTATTTCATCAGTTACAATGAAGAATAGTTTAAAAATCTCAAGATGTGATTGCAGGTTTTTGTTTCGTTTTGTTTTGTTTTTTATTGTTGCTATTTTTCTGTGTGCATTTCAATTCTCTGTATTTAAAATAAGACCTTACAAATTGTTGTAGCTCATTGATAGATCCACCCTTTTGCCATTAAAAAATGTTTCTGTTCATTTCCAGTAGTACTTTTATTTATTTATTTATTTATTCATATGGAACTGGGGTACAGCCCAGAGATGTGGAGGGTGATAGGATTCACCAGAGACAGAGAGGAGTGCAGAACAGGCAGATCTACGAAGTACACTGCTGAGGGGAGCAGCGGGCGGGTCAGGCGAAGTCTGCCTCGCCATGTGGATCTCCTCCCGGGCAGGGGGGAATCAAACTCATGTGGAAGTGGCTTTAGCTTCTTAGTGCTGTGCTTTAACATGTTGCGCCACCAGGGAGGGCCCTCCAGTAGTACTTTTTGCCTTCTAGTCTCTCTTGTCTAATAGTTAAATGGCTATACCAGTTTTAAATTAGATAATATTTACATGTCAATTATTTCCATCCTTTTGCTCTCACTTGTTATTTAACTTCCCTTTACAGGAATCTCTTGGAAGCAACATGTATTGTTTTAAAATTTTGAAATTCTGAGGTTATTTTTAAATCAATTTACAACCTTTGTATTTTTAGCCATTTACACAGCAGAAGTGTTACACCTCCCACCTGATAGTAGTAGTAGTAGTGGTGGTGGTACTGGTAGAATAGTAGTAGTAGGAGCAGCAGCAACAGCACTTTTGCTTTGCAGTTCAAATAATAATGAGGTGAGAGAGGGTAGATACAGATGCCAGAGCTGAGGCTGAATACTAAAAGAGCTCTTCAGGGCCCTCCCTTGTGGCACAGCAGGTTAAAGCACAGCACTACAAAGCTAAAGCCACTTTAGCAAGAGTTTGATTCCCAGCCAAAGGGGTGACCTACCCACTACTCCCCTCAGCAGTGTGCTTCATCAATCTGCCTGTTCTGCTCCCCATTCTGTCTCTGGTGAATTCTCTCACCGTTCCTTCATCTCTGACCTATACCCCAATTCTGTATGCATAAATTAATAAATCTTAAAAAAAAAAAAGAACTCTTCAGGGAACATTCTTAGACAGGCAAAAGAGATGGAATAATGCCTTCTTTCTGCAAACAAGGCTAACATTGGTAGAAAGTTTGTCAAGTGATGACTGGCTAAATTTCAATCCTCCATGATGACTGCTGGTGACCTTTCAGGTTTTTTTTTTTTGAGTTGTGGGTGTATCTGCTCATGCCCCAAAATGTCTGGGGCCTGACCCTCAAAAGCTTGTAGCTCTGTTTGTTTTTTATCCGGACTCTAGATGGTTTTAAACTCCCTTTTCTATTTTAATTATCAGCAATTTAATTGAGAATATATAAATTTCATTTATATTGAATGTAATTGCTTAAAAAACTTCCTGTTTGTTTAAATGTATTAATATTTCTGTTAAGGGGAAAGGATGTCCTAATGGAAATCTGCAGAGCATTTTTTAGGACATCCTTTCCCCTTAAAGACTTGGGTTCGAGCTCCACGTTGAGTGCCAAAAACTGTTACAGGGTTCCCGTGTGAACTGGGCTGCCTGTCTGTGAGTCCTCACCTGCACTCTTAAAGGGTCAATAATTGGTTTATTTACAAAAGGGAAATGGAAAAAGAACAACCCAGGGAAAGAGAGAGATACAAGGTAACTAGGATATCTTACCCAATCTGCTGACTTGGAGCTTCAGTAACAAACTAATTAATAGCCCCCAGATACACGGATCCGAGAGCCATTGCCCATTGCCTGTTGCCGAGTGAGAGAGCCGTTGGAGAATGGCTCCTTATTTATCCCCCAAAGTCCCAGAATGCCTGCTTAGCTCCGCCCTTGGGTCCTTGCAGTTCTCTCCTTGATACTGCTGGGAGATGTAGAGTAGGGGGGTAGAGTCCAGAAAGCTGGAGTAGGGGGTGCAGTCCACAAAACTCTACAGAGTTCCTTTAGGACATCCTTTCCCCTTAACATTTCTAACAGCTTTCTGTTTGCCTATTGCTTTGTTTCTTCCCCCCCCCCTTCTTGTTTCTTTTGAATTATATAATTTCATCCTACACCCCTAGCTTGTTATCTATTCTTTTTTTAAAATTATTTTACTTGTTACTGTAGCAATTCTATTATTTCCTGTAGTATTTATTCTCGATTTATCAGCTCTCATACTAAGACTTTATTACTTTTATTCTTTCTCTCTCTACATAGGTATATATATAAATATGTAAATTCCACATTATTTTTATTGTTTTAAACAGTGTTTTTTATACTAGTCATATTAATCTCTTCATTCTTCATGCCTTCAAAAATCTCCGTGATTGCATTTTCAGTCTGTCTAAAGATCTCCTTTCATTTAATTTTGGCCAGGTGATAACCTTACTGTTATAAAAATAACAGATTTTTTTACTTTAAAATTTGAAGAATATTTTTACTTAATATACTAGGCTAGTGGCTAATTTATTTAAGATATTTGGATTTTTAAGACAAAGTCAAAATCTTTAAAAATAGAGAAAAAAGACATGTTTTCAGGTAATCAGATCAACATATCTGAGATTTGAGAATGAGTAATCATTCTATTGATCTGATTACCTGAGAGTATGTCTGATTACCTGAAAGCATGTCTTTTTTCTCTATTTTTTAAAGATTTTTGCCTTTGTCTTTCATATCCAGTACTTTGTTACGATCTGCCTTGCGATCGCTTCCTTTACTTGATATGCTGCTCCATATTCATGTTTCATGATTCTATGAATTGTTTTTCACTGGTTTTGAAAACTTCTCAACCATTATCTCTTCAACTTTTTTCCTTTGCATGATTCTCTCTCCTTTTCTAATTCATCAGTTACACGAGTGTTAGAATATTGTATCACATATTATAAGTATTTTATCCCTTGTCTAAGTTTATATTCTTCTATCTTCCTATTTTATTTTCCATTTTTAACTTTTTAAATTCACTAATTAATGGATTACCAATTCGGTCTTAACTCGTATTTAATCTATTGTTACACCATTTAATATGCAATAGCTTAGCATGTATATTTTTCCACTAACTCAAAAATTTCTATTTCATACTTCTTTGGAATTCTTAGTTCTCTGCTAAAACCGTTATTTAAAAAAATATGTATTTATTTATGCATACAGAACTGGGGTACAAGCCATAGATACAGGGGCAATGAGAGGATTCACCAGAGACAGAGTGGGGAACAGAACAGGCAGACTGACAAAAGTACACTGCCTAGGGGAGCAGAGATTTGCTGTGCCATGTGGATCACCTCTTGGTTGGGTGTCAAACTCTGGCTGATGTTCAGCATCAGTTATAATAAGGGGAATGCAAATCAAAACCATAGTGAAATACCATCTCACACCAGTGAGAATGGCATAGTAAAACAATTAGCAACAACAAATGTTGGCAAGGATGTGGAGAAAAATTAACTCTCCTACACTGCTGGTGGGAATGCAAATTGCTGCAACCACTATGGAAAGCTGTTTGGAGGTTTCTCAGACTACTAAAAATGGAGCTTCCATCTGACCCAACAATCCCACTCCTAGTTCTCCCAAATGACACAAAAACATTAATTCAAAAGGACACCTGCATCCTATGCTTACTGCTGTTCTATTTACAATAGGGAAGACGTGGAAGCAACCCAAATACTCCAAAAAGATGACTGGATCAAGATGTGGTACATATACACAGTGGAATATTATTCAGCAACTAAAAAGACAAAATCATGTATTTTTCAGCAACAAGGACCAGCTGGATCATGCTTAGTGAAATAAGCAGAAAGAAAAAGAAAAAAAAAAACTGGATGGTTTCACTCATAGCAGAAGCTGAAGGTTGGGGGAGTGGAAGGGGCGGGAAAGCAACTCTAATAAAGTAAAAACGAAAAACAACAGACAACTGTAAACCAGAAACATTCTAGTGGGGTAGAGAGGAGAATAGGATCAAAACTGGGGCGGGTAGAGTGCACGGGATATGATGATGGCACATGGGTGAATTGGTGGTGGTAAATTCACAGGGATTACAACTGAGATGAGAATCAGCCTTCCAACACCATTTCCCAACCACCAAAGGTAATTGCGTCCTCTAGCTCAGGTATCTTTCATTAACAGAGGGTTTCATTAACAGACACGTTTTATAACTCCTATATGCTCAACAGGTGCTCTGAAGTTTGTTCTGTTCTCAGACCAGAAGAGGGCCGCCAATATCTACCCCGAAGCTGCACTTTCTCCCCTTTGGCTGCAGAGGGCGTGCGCTCAGCGCCCTAGGGACACAAAGTGGGGAGGGTGGGGGGCGTTGCCCACGCGGGGCGGGGCGGGGCGTCCCTTTAGCCCGCCGGCCTTATTTTGCGCGCGGCAGTGAGGCAAGCGGGGGAAAGGAACTTCCGCGGGCCGGCCGAGGCAGCTTAAGGTGGGACGGTTACCACCGCAGCTCAGGGCGACCAGCGGCCAGAAAAAAGCGCTCTCGAGCGCTATGATCCCCATGGAGAAGCCGGGCGGCGGCGAGCTCATGTCGACGCTCGCTGCGGGTTCGGGACTGACCCACGGGGGTCCGGGCGCTTCACAGGCCAGAGGACTACTGACCGAAATCCGCGCTGCGGTGCGCACCGAGCCCTTCCGGGAACGCTATGGCCTGAGCCCTGGCCGGGAGCTGGGCAGGTGAGGCGGCCGGGAGCCGGGGCCAAGGCTGGGGGCGCGGAGGTGGCCGTGCGATGCTCCTGGTGCTCCGGGAAGGGGGGCGGGGGGCGGGGAGCAGGGAGCAGGGACCGGGAGCCCCGGGCCTAGGTGCGATGCGCTCGCGGCGCTGAGGTCCACGAAGACTTGGGCGCGGGAGGCATTTGTGGAGCTGAGCGCACCTGCCGCGATGCCTCCCGCTGCGGCGCCGCGCGAGCGAGTCTCCTTTGCCGGAGGCTGTGAGAGACTCCCGGGACTGATGGCCCAAACACAGGCCACTTTGGTCCGGCCTTTCGGTGGCTGTGGCTCCTTGCCCGGTAACTTCATGTGTGAGCGCGGGCCGCTTCTAGCACGTTTTCCCGTGTAAGAGAGTCTGAAGTGAAACTGGACGTTCAAAGTCGCCTTGTTTGCGCCCTTTAAACGCTTCCGGATCGCTGCATCTCTGAGCTACGGGAATGAAAGAGAACATCCGGCCTGACCTCGTCCTCTGCGCCCGCACTGTGGGACGCTGTCAGTCCCTGCGAACTATATTTTCTGTTTGTTTTTATGCTTTACTAGTTTCACGTTATTTGGTCCGGAGCCTCCAGTCCAAGTTGGACTCATTCATATACCCTCGGACTTGTCTCTGTCTCCAGCTCTCCCTCCCTCTCCTCCTTCCTTCCTCCTCTGCAGGGGGTACGGGGTGTGGGTGAGGGCTTGCCATCTTCTCCCATCACTTTTTTTTGGAGTGGGGTTGCAGGAAGAGCCTTAGATTTGGTATCTGTAACCGTTGCGCTTTTACATTTTGTACTTTGAGGTGGTGGGATACAGTGATTTCTTTTTTAAAGATTTATTTATTTATGCATACAGGGCTGGGGTACAGGCCAGAGGTGCAGGGGTAGCGTGAGGACTCACCAGAGACACAGTGGGGAGCAGAACAGGCAGATGGAAGAAGTTCATTGCTGAGGGGAGCCGCGGGCTGGTCAGGAGAGGTCTGCTGAGCCTGGTGGGTCAGCTTGGGGCCTGGGAAGGAACTCCAACTGAAGAGGCTGCAGCTGGCCTGCAGTGCTGTGCTAGATAACCCATTGAGCCACCTGGGAGGGACGGGGATACAGTGATTTCTGTAGGGCTGAGTTATTGATTACCTTTCTCCTTGAGAAGTTTGGAGAGGTCGACGAACTGGCTTTGTGAGGTCAGACCTGCGCTATATCCCTGCCTGCTGTGTGTTCCTTTGGGTGGGTGACTTTGACTCCTCCCCACCCCCAATCTTATGTTTCTCACTCATAAAACCAGTTTGATGACATACTTATTCATGTGGCTGTTGTGAAAATGTCAAGCCTATAAAATACATGCCACTGGAACTAACACATATATTTCCATAACAGTTAACTGTTAATGTAAACGTATATTATGGTTGCAAAAATTAGCTCTATATTGTAAGTAATAGAGAAAGTGCCTGACAGTTATGATGGCTTTCATTTGGGAACTTGGAAAGAGCCAAATAATGTTAATAATGCATTGCTTTACAAACATAAGATAACTTTTAGAAATCGTTGGAATTTGGTGGGGGAGGAGACCATATCTTAAAAAAAAATTTCTTATTCCAAGTTTTAAGGAAAGGAAAGCTATATAGTTAGGAAAGGAAAACTTAGCTGGTCACTTTTATCACAGCTAGGTCTGTGTCACTTTATGACAAAAGAAGACATTGACAGCTACTGATGGATCTAAGAATCTGATTTGTCAAAATTCCAACCATTCTGGAGTAACTCAGATTTATGGAAGAAGGACAACTGAGATTTTCATTATTTGGTCGAGTTGTCTGGCTTAATTCTACAAAAGAAAAACAGATAATAGAAAACAAAGGATTTAATCTGTAAAAAAAGTAATAATAATAATAATAATTTGCACCCTACCAGGTATTGTGACACTATGTTTCTCTAAGCGTGTATCTTTTAAATTGCTTTTTAAAGATTTATTTATTTATGCATACAGAACTAGGGTACAGGCCAGTGGTGCAGGGGCAGTGAGAGAATTCACCAACAATAGAGTGGGGAACGGAATGGGCAGATTGACAAAGTACACTGCTGAGGGGAGCAGTGGACAAGGCAGGAGAGGTCTGCTGTGCCATGTGGGTCACTTGGGGTTGGGGGTGGGGATGTGGAACTAGTGCTGAAGCAGCTTAGGTTAGCCTCACAGTGCTGCAGTTTAACCCATTGCACCACCAGGGAGGGCCATTAACTTTTGTTTTTAACCTCTTTTATAAAGTTAGCTTTCCTGTGAGGTTTATTTGAAGGTTGTGATAACTTCCTCTTTTATGATATAAATTTCTCCACAGAGTAATCATTTTTGAAGCAGCAGAGGAATTCAGTTAGATTGTTAGTTGATATAAAAGCCTAGAACTGAAAAATAAAATTAATGTGCTTGTTTTTTGGGTTCCCTTTCTCGTTGTGGAGTTTAATGCCTTGCTTAGTAACATGGGTTTTGAAGTCATTCTGTGACTGAATCATGATTCTGTACATGCTAGGTATTTGTACTTACTGGTTACCTAACCATTGCTTGTCTTGAGAATTAAAAGACATCTTCGTGCTAAGATTGCACTTAGTTTAGGAGGAGCACTCAATGAATATAAGTCACATATGTAGCTCAGTAAATGTCTCTGTGACTAAGAAGCAAACATAAAGAAAACTTTCTCAATCTCAAAATAGGCTCCTATCTGTGGTAAAAGAATGAAGTTGCATTGCAAAAAAAAATAGGTATTGTTTAGAAACAGGAAGTAAAAATTCTGTTTTGTGGAATAATTATTCTTTGACAGGTAGGTATAAAATAATTATTAATCATGTTTTTCTTTCTGAAAATAATCCAAAGATCATTAGGAATCTTTGAAAACTTGATAGGGATGTTAGCCAAATGATTTTTGTGAAGTATAATTATTAGTATGTCATAGCTTTGTCTAGGACTTAGTCTCTCCAGTATCTATAGAAGCCTCTCCAGTATCTATAGAAGCCTTTCACATTTCTGTGAGCAAAGTGACCTTTGATCTGAATAAGGGTATGTTAAATATTGATAGGTTATTTCTGCACTGAATAACAATAGGATGTGCCTATAGATTTGTCATTTTGTTTTTTATTACTAGTGGTAATAAAAGTACAGCATGAAAATCACTTGTGGTTAAGTAGCTAAGAAAGAAGAATTAGTACTCAAAACTATATTAGCAGTCTAGTCTATAATGCTAAACTAAACCTTAGCAATCAAATTTAGCAATGAAGGTCTTGCACTTAATTTTTAATTTTGAAAATACAGTATGAATATATTGGCTTAAAAAATTCAAGAAGTTAAACATGTAGGTAGTTTGCACCATATGAAATATGAAAATCATCAAGTTTAAAAACAATATTAGTGCTTTTTAAATATTAGCCTCGTGTTAAGTTGAACCAACTAATAATCCTGTAATGTCTCAACCATGTTATAGTGGAGTGGTTGCTTCAGATTTGGCTAACACATTTAATTAGCAGTTTTGATAAGCCATATATTGAAGATGATACTGGGTGCACTAAAACTGGCCAAAGATAGTGCCCAAATAGTTTACTGGTCACTGAGTTCTTCACCCATGAGGACATTTGCAAGACTACTCAGGCTCAGAGAACAACGATAATGGAATTTATTTAGCAAACCAGGGAAAGCAGCTGTTTATCCTCACCTGAAGCGGTATCCAATGTTAATGAAATTCTAAACAAAAAGCATCTAAGATGGCACGTCATCTCACCACTGATAGCTTGGAACATGTGGATCCCAGCTGAGTGGGATCCAATTCGGAACAACAGCAGACGATGCAATAGGAGATGCTCACCAGACCTGCTGAGATGAACCAGTACAGTATCAGACAAAAAGCACTGGAAACAGCAGTTGCAGGAGCTGAACAGACAAATGGCGCACACTCACATAGCTCAGTGAGGTGCCTACTTCAAGATCTTCACCTTTCCCTCTGGGCTGCAACAGCAACAAAGCTGGGAACAGTTTCATTCTCTCTACTACCTACAAGGCCTCCAAATTTTTCTTCTCTGAGGTGGGCTGTTGGAAGCCTCTCTACATCTTCAGAGGCCCACACTAGCCTTCTGGAAAATCAGCATGATCAGGAACAGATATGGTTAACTCAAAAATTGTTAAAATCCTGGCCCTCCCTGGTGGCGCAGCGGGTGAAAGCACAGCATTGAGAATCTAAAGCCCCTTCCCCATGAGTTCGATTCCCGCCTGCCCTGCAGGTGACCACATGGCGTGGCAGACCTCTCCTGACCCGCCCGCTGCTCCCCTCAGCAGTGTACTTCGTCTATCTGCCTGTTCTGCTCCCCACTCTGTCTCTGGTGAAGCCTCTCACCGCCCCTGAGCCTCTGGCCTGTACCCCAGTTCTGTATGCACAAATAAATAAATCTTTAAAAAAAAATTGTTAAAATCCTGATAACACTAAACCATACCCAAAGACTGATTGCCCCCCACACCCCCATTCTGCAACCCCTCATATTTCCTATCTGTCTCCACCTCCCACTGATACCACATCACCTTCCAGGGGACGCCACCTGTAATAGCCTTTGGCTTTAGCCCCTTATGGTACTGAGGTGTCATTGAAGATAGGAAAAGTGTGGTAGTTCAAAGATTATATTAGCTCTGTTCTAGTTCCTGTTATTGTCATTTGGAAGAGTCAGTACTTCTTAATGTAACCCCAAACTCTATAACTAAATTCTGGTTTATATCTGTACTAAAAACATAATTAACAATATACTCCCAGGAATGGAAGTGACTTCCTCGCAGTTTGAAAGAAGGCTTACCATTGGCATTTGGCATTAGCTGAAAAACTGATTTCTAAATTGCCTTTCAATGTAGGGTAGAATGGGATCAGTGTATGGGTGATGACTAACACAACTTAATGATTTAATAATAGCACTTAGCATGTAGCAAGTATCATACTAAGCACTTGATTATTATTAAGTGGTTGATTTTCACAACAGTTTTCTGGAATAGATTGTCCTCTTAACACAGAAAAGGGAAATTAAAGAGGTTCAGTAAATTGTCAGAGGTTATATGTCAATTGAGCAGCAGAGCCTTTTGTGACTTTCAGGCCCCTCTCTAATTCTATAACTTTTAATATGCTAAATTGATTCTACTTTGTGACTTTTGCTTATTACTTTAATAACAAGTTGTATGGAATATGAGAATGATGTATGGAATATGAGAATGATGCTTGTATGTCTTTCTAAGAAAACAATATTTCCAATGCTATCACTGAAATGATATGTAAAAGATTTCTAATTTTGAAAGGTAATAGTATTTTAGAGCTAGTGACTATGAAATTCAACATTTTAGCATTTATGGTAATCAATTTCTTTTAAAAGTCATGACTTTAAAAATTTTAAATAATTATGTATAAATGTGCCACAAAATAAGTTATTTTTATGTATAACTGCAAAGTATATTAATTTTAATTGCTTATTCTTATAATGAATTTTTGCAATTTCATTTGATTTGATTCAATTCTAGGTGTATTCTAAATAAATTCCTGAGTGATAATGCTATTTTTGTGTTTGAATGTGACCTGTAGTTAAATACTTACTGAGGAGTATTTGGAAAGTTTTATTAAAATTTAATACCTCAGAAAGTTTTCAACTTTAACATTGAATGTTTTTGTCTTACTTTAGGGGGAAATTTGCAGTAGTGAGGAAATGTATAAAGAAAGATACTGGAAAAGAATTTGCAGCAAAGTTCATGAGAAAAAGAAGAAAAGGCCAAGATTGTCGGATGGAAATAATTCATGAGATTGCTGTACTTGAACTAGCACAGGACAATCCTTGGGTCATTAATTTACATGAAGTCTATGAAACTCCATCAGAAATCATCTTAGTTTTGGAATAGTAAGTATTGTCTTCCTTAGATTTATACTTACAAACTTTATGTGATACTACTCAGTTGTGATGATGTGGTAGGGATAGCTCTTGGGAAACGAAGATGTGCCAGATCTTTTTCATGTTTCTCTTGTTGTACATGTTTCAGATTTGCAAGAATGCACATGTTACATTTTTCATTCTCATTCTTCAATGAATTGGTTGATTGTAGTGTACATTCTTTTGCTTATTAGAGGCTTTCTTTAAAAGATAATTGAGACCAGTATAACACTAAAATAAAAGACATAATTCTTTATTTCTTAATATATTCTGATATAATAATCTCCTTTTTCAGAAACAATCATTTTAACCATACCAAGTTTTCAATTTGAGTTATTAAGTAGACACTGTAGAAAACAACTTTTGGAAAAGTGAATGAGTTCTTTCTTCTTAAAAAATATTCTCTGCTTCGGGCTCTCCCTGGTGGTGCAACTGGTTAAAGCACCACATTATGAAGCTCTCCGAAGCCACTGCAGCATAAGTTCAATCCCAGACCTCTCCTGACCTGCCTGCTGCTCCACTCAGCAGTGTACTTCAATACATCTGCCTGTTCTGCTCCCTACTCTGTCTTTAGTGAATCCTCTCATCCACCACACCTGTGGCCTCTACCACAGTTCTGTAAGCATAAGTAAATAACTCTTTAAACTATATATATATGTGCTATATATATGTGCTATATATATGTGCTATATATATACGCTATATATATACGCTATATATATACGCTATATATATACGCTATATATATACGCTATATATATACTATATATATATGCTATATATAAATGCTATATGCTATATATATATGCTATATGCTATATATATATGCTCTGCTGCTACTGAAAGACAAAAATTATAGGTTTATTAGATATGTTGATTGATAGACTTGTATAAAATCCTTTAGTGCATTAGTAATGCAAAATGAAAAGATAGAGATCAGGGGAAAATAGTTTTAATATCTGTTAACCAAACATTTATTCAAAGATTTATTTATGCATACAAGAAGTGAAGTATAGGCCAGAAGTGCAGGGAGTGAGAGAATTCACAAGAGACAGAGTGGGGAGCAGAACAGGCAGATGCACCAAACTGCAATGCTGAGGGAATAGGGGGTTAGACAGGAGAGGTCTGCTGAAATAGCTCTGTGCCACCAGGGAGGTTAACCAAAATGTTAAAAACTTTCTTTAGCATGTAACTGGATCTTACAAATGTGCCTCAAAACATTAACCTTCTAGATTTAAAACAGTAGACAAAGGATATAAAGGAAACTACAGTAACATACATGTAAATAATCTATACATTGAACAGTATCAATTTTTCCAATTTGTGTAATGTGCATTTATAAATAACTTGTCAGTTTTTCCTACTGTTACAGGGTAGCCCAGAGTGAACTGGGCTGCCTGTGTGTGGGGCCTCACTTGCACGCTCACAACTCAGTTATACTGCAGGTACACACAAAAGGGTCAATAATGGGTTTATTTACAAAAGGTGAAAGGAATAGGAAACAACCCAGGGAAAGAGAGCGGGATACAAAGTAACTGGAATACCTTGGCTAGGCTGATTGAGTACACCGAGAGAGTGAGAGATGCAATGGCACACTATTTATCCCCCAAATGTCCCAGAATTCCTGCTTAGCTCTGCCCTTAGGTCCTCGCAGTTCTCTCCCTGGTACTGCTGGGAGTTGTAGTTTCCAATCACTGGAGTAGGGTGTAGGGTCCAGAAAGCTGGAGTAGGGTGTGGAGTTCATAAGACTTTGCAGAGTTCCTAGGACATCCTTCCCCTTAACACTATGACTGTGACAGAAAGTAATACTCCTTGGTTGTGACCTCTTATTTGTACTATATGTGGAAAAATTTTAATTTACTTTCTTATATTAAATTTTTTTTAAAGATTTATTTATTTAT